>NC_135271.1:49084426-49266926 GCF_051311805.1 Agelaius phoeniceus | reverse complement strand
TTTATTCCAGCATGCATGCTTTTTATACATTCTTACAAAGCTCCTAAGTTTACACTTTACTCATTGGTCACAAGAAACAAACAAAGTGCTCATTGGAATAGCAGCTGCAGGTTTCTCTTATTTATCCTTCTTTCCTTCTTGGTTTCTATGTCAAAGACCTTGGTAGAAAATTCTTTCAGGGTTAAAGATGGATCCTCTTGTCAAACTTCTCTGTGGCTCACAGAAGCTGCTGTAAAACCTCTTCCACAGCTGTTTGTGCTCTTGGGAGCACCAACCTGAGATTTGGCTCATTTGTCCTTGGTGCCCAGCTGGAGCAGGAATTGTTTTGTCTCCCTGCTCTGTGCACAGAGCTCAGCACCGCTGAATGTGAAGCTCAGAGCTGCACCTAAAGCAGCACAGGGCCTGAAACACAGAAAAGCCAAAGCTGAGGCATGAGGGGAGGCTCAGTCCCAGGCTGGGATGCAGGGATGTGGCAGCAGCAGCCCCGGAGCGCAGGTGCCAGCAGCTCCCAGGGCACCTCTTGGCTCACTTCCCCAGACTCCCGGGGCTTTCATCCCCATCCAATTCCCCGGGATTGTTTGAGCCCGGGGTTGTTGCCATAACAACCCCTCCATCAGAGCTGGAGTGGCTTTGGGGACAAAACCTGGGGCAGTGCCTTGGGTGGGGGAGGCCCGGCTTGGCCTCGGTGCCCGTGTCCCTTTCCCCGCAGCAAGAGGGGAGCAGCACGTTTCCCTGCGGCCAGATGGTCGCTTTCTTCCATCCCTTGTTTAAAAAGGCTCTGTTTAACATTCCCGGCAGATGAGGCTGGCGTTTCCCCGTGAGTCAGCTCCCAGAGATTAAACAGGGATGGGTGGGACCGGCAGCAGATGCGGGAGAAGTCCCCGGCCAGGGCAGGGATGGATGCTGGAAAAAGCAGCACCGGGGTGGCTGCTTATCCTGGAGGCAGCAGGAGCTCCGGAGGAAGCCTCTCTGGGAGGCTGGAGGTGGAGGGAATTCACTGGAATAGGAGGAGGCACTGAAATAGGAGAGGGATTTGAAGCAGGAGAATGCATTAAATGAGAAAAATGGAAATAGTCGGATGTGTTCTTAAGGGAAATGCATTAACGTGGAAAACTACATCGGTGTGTTGGATGGGAAATAAATGAATGGGTCTGCACCTGAGGGGGTTTGGGTCCTGCTGGTTTATGGAAGGTGTTCCTGCCCATCAATGGGATGGGTTTTAAATCCCTTCCATCCCAAACCATCGATTAGATTCTATTCTAACAGCACCAAAAACTCTTTTTTCCCTGTGATGCAGAAGATAAGGAGGATTTATAAGGGTGTTTCAGCCTCAGAGGTGTGAAACTCTGGCTTCTTTTTCCAGAGCTGGATCTGCTCCCAGTCTGCACTGGATCCCAGGGATCAAGGGGCAGTTTGCCATCAGGCAGGATCAGGAATAAACCCCAGCACAGCCAGGATTTGTGTTCGATGGTAAAACAAACACATCTCGCTGGGTTCATAATCCTAAAATCTCCAGAGAAATGGACCTCCAGGAATTCACTGCCCAGGTCTCCTCAAACAAGGACATGGTGGCCAAGGCAGCACATCCCAGGCTGGGATTTTCCCTGGGACAGCAGCTCCAAGCCAGGCTCAGCCCCTGACTCCACATTCCCTTAGGAATTTTCCCCCAATTCATCAGGGGAATCTCTGAGGATTTTGAGTTTATTTTGGAGTTGTGCATCCTCATGAATTAACCATGGGACTGGAACTGTTTGGATGCTGCTAAGTCAGTTGTTAAATGAGAGTTGGAAATTAGAGCTGAGCTGTGTAATTACATTTACAGATCTGCATCTCTGCACAACTTTAATGGGCAGATGTCAGGCACGGGCATGGCCAGGATGCATCTGGCTCTGGAAGCTCCAAAAGGAATTAATTCTGATTTATTTTAGCTCCAGAGCACGGAAAAGCCACGTTCCTTCTGCAAGAAGTGGTGTCCACATCCCTGGCCTAACAGGGGTCCCAGTTTATATTCCTGGGAGGGTGAGGAGTGCCACACCATTGGGTTCAGTCAGTGGACTAATAAATGAACTAATGAGCAGCTGAAATTAAAAGCTGATTGATGCTGCTCTGCCTGGCAGGGTGGATTTTCCCTTCCCATTTTTCTGCTCCTTTTCCCCAGCACAGGTAGGAAGGATCTGCTCCAGCTGGATTTCCTGGTGGGCTGCATTTCCTAAGGATGTGTAGATCATTTTTATCTCTGTGTTTACTCACAGTTCAGACAAAAATCAACATTTCTGGGGCAGCTTGGGTGCCTCCATCCCCCCCAGGCCTGGCTTTGCTGTGTGTGGCCGTGTTCCTGCAGCCACTGAGTGCATTTGGGAAAACCAGACCTACCCCATCCATGCTTTTCCTTAAACATCCCCTTTCCAGGCACAATCTGCTTGTAAATCAGCAGAGGAGCTGGGGCTCTGCTTCCAGCAGCCTCCCAGAGTCATTCCAGACCTTCAGGGACAGGAGGGGATGATGCAGTGAGGGGGAAAAAAACCCTTCCAGACTTCATTTACTTCCAATTCCTCCATTAGCAATGCTGGAGGAGGCTTTTCCCTGCCTGCTCCCACCTGGCACAGCCCACAGGAGCACCCCTGCTGCTGTGGAAAACAGGGATAAACCCATCTCCTGCTGTGGCAGGACAATAAAATCAGTGCCACCAGCCTTGCAGCCAGACTTGTCTCCAGGAGGGAATGCAGGTTTCCCCCTCTGTTATCCTTTATTCCAAGATAATGCTGAGGGCCTGGATTAGCAAGGCTGGGCTGTTGGGGATGAGCTGGGCCTGCGTTGGAGCCTGGCCTGGCTCTGCAGCTCAAAATCAAGCCAAGAACCTGGATTTGGGGGAAATTCATGAGAAGGTTTCCTGTGGCTCTGGGAAGGGGCCCAGCAGTGACTTTGGATCTCTCTTCCCACTGGGATCCAGCTTTAATCCCTTCATGGAGGATCAGAGGATGGCTTGGGGTGGAAGGGACCTTTCAAGGTCATTTAGTGCCACGGGCAGTGACATTTCCAGCAGCCCAGGGTGCTCCAAGTCCCCATCCAAGCTGGAATGACAACAGGGAGCCACATCCATCATCCTCATTCATTCCTCTGAAACCCTGCCACTGATGGATGGGCAGGAGCTGGCCTGGGAGGGGGGAAAAACAGGGAAAAAGGAAGTTTTCTAAAAAGAAAAAAATACTTTTAATGTCCTGCTGCTGTTGGAGTGCAAGGAGTCCTCCAGGTACCTTCCAAACTCCATGGACACACTCTGGGCATGGATGTTGGCATGGATATTCTCATGGATGTTGGCATGGGTGTTCACACATAGATGTTGACACAAATGTTCACACATGGATGTTCACTCATGGATGTTGATGTGTACAAGTGGGTGAGGAAATACCCAAGTGGTTTTGAAAGGATTTCTTTGGAAATGACCTTTTCTTGGCGATTCCCACCCTGTCTGAGCTCCTGGAGAAGATTGAAATTGAATCCTCAATATTTGTCCCCGTTAAACACAAATAGTCACATCCCCCTCTCATTCTGTGACTCCCAAAAATCCCAGAATCCTTATGGCTGGAAAAACTCTCTTGGATCATCAAGTCTGACCATTCCCCAGCACTGCCCAGGCCACCACTGCCCCATGTCCCCAAGTGCCACATCCATGTGGATTTTAAGATTTTAAATCCCTCCAGGGATGGGGACTCCACCACTGCCCTGAGCAGCTCTACCTTTTCCAAATAGAAATTCCTCCCATTATCCCACCTAAAACTCCACTGGAGCAACTCAAGGCCGTTCTCTCCTTCCACATTTTCATTTTTATAGATGCACAGAGCATCTATAAATTCACCACACATCCTTTGAAAGATTGAATCATCAATATTCATCTCTGTTAAACACAGATATTCCCATCCCTCTCTCCGTCTGCATCCCAAATCCCAGTTTAGCACCAGGAAATGAGCTCCTTGCCAGAGCTGATTGTGTGGGTGCCTAAAAGGAGAAGGTGCTGATGCTCTGCCTTCATCTTTGGGAGCTGAAGGTCGTCATCAAAGGTCGTTATCAATCGCTGATTAATTAATCAGCCGAGTCATGCACGCAGGCAAAGGTTAACTGAGCAGGGCCCCAGACAATTCTGCTCTGATTGCACGTAACACCTGCTTTAAACCCAGCCTCATTAAGCCAGGCCTAATGAAAGGGGAATCTTTGAGCAAGGACAGAGTCAAAGACTCTTCCCTCCTTGCACTTTCCCACCAGGCAAAGCCATTCCAGGAGGAAATGCCTGGGAATAATTAATAATTGCCTGGGATGTTTTAATTGGATTTTCAAAGCAAACAAACAAACAAACAAACAGATTGTGATTGCCTGGGCGGGGGCAGGGGTTGATTGGTTTGGGGGATGTGCTGTGGGGTTTCTCCTGAGAATTCCTCTGATTCCAGCCCCAGGAATTCCAGGACCTGGAGCGGCTCCAGGATGGTGCCAGGAGCCCATTCCCTGTTTTCTCACCGGTATCCATCATTCCATCCAACAGAACCCAGCAGGAAAAGTAGAATGGGAATAAAACAGGCACTCTGAGTCTACAGACTTTGGGTTTTCCGTGGGGTCTGCTTTCCATTGGGGTAGGAAGAGACTGTGAGGAACACCTCCCACTATCCCAATTTGCTCCAAGCCTTGGACATTCCAGGGATGTGGCAGCCACAGCTTCTCTGGGAATCCCATCCCTGTCCCTCCCCACCTTCCCAGGGAAGAATTCCTTTCTAATCTCCCCCCTAAATTTCTCCTCTTTTAGTCCCAAAACCTTCCCGCTCTGTCCAGAACCCCCCTGTGATTCCCAGCGCCTCCAAATCCTGCCAGGATGGCTCCACTTGGAGCCAGCAGAGCCTGCCTGGTGAGCTGCTCTTTTCCTTTCAGCGGGGATTGTTTGCCTCCCCTCTTTATTTCACTCCTGCCTAAATGGAATAATCCCTCCCAGAGCCGGGGATTAGAGCTGGGCTGGCAGCAGGGCCTCGACAGGAACCAGAGCTCCAGCAAATCCTCCTCACTTGAGACTGGGAAAACCAGAGCAGGCAAAACCCTCATGGGAATAGCACAGGCAGGAATCCTGCCCTTTCTCAGGGAAAGGCACTTCTGGGTGACCCCTTAGGGCTGGAGTTTCACTGCTTGCAGGAAAAACCTCATTTTCTCTTTTTTTTTTTTTTTCTTCGAGGAGAAAAAAGCGAGAGTTTTGCATTAAAAGCCAATAAATTCCAAGATTTCATCATTGCAGGGGAAAGCTGAAGGGATTTGCATATTCCCAGTCTGGTTGTCTGTGGGCAAAGGGCAAAACCTTGCGCCTGCATGGCCGAGGAGGAGCTGCCTGACTCAGCCCTGAACTTTGGCTGTTTGCAGGGAAAAAACAACCCCAGCCTGGGCTGAATCATCCCATTCCCATCCTGGTGACATCCTGGTGTGCCCTGCTGGAAGCACGGGAGCAAACTCAGCCTTGAACCTGGAAGGAATCTTGTGGGGACACTGGAAATTATCCAAACCCACAGATTTTCCTCTGTGTGAGGAAAAATCCCTAACCCTCAGTGTTCAAATATTGGAAAATGAGATTAAATCGAGGAAAATCCATTTTCTTTTCCAGCTTGATGGTGTCACCGTGCACATCCTCATGCTCCAGCTGCTCGGATCCTTTGAGCCATCCTACAACCAAACCAAAACTCCACAGAGCTGGGTAACAGATTATTGGGATTGTATTCCTGCTCTCCTCTATTTCCCAGCTCCAATTTACAGCTGTTGATATTGAAAAATAACCCTTAAATTAGAAAATCTCCAACAGGTACAGCAAAGGATTTAATCCCAAATTGGGAGCGGTGCTGGCTGGAAACACCTGGGAATTTTGGCATTCTGCTTTGGGAAAATTCAGGGATTTTTTTCTTCCTCAAACCACTAGAATTTCCATTTAAAAGTGTTCAAGGATCTTCTGCATTTTCCCCAGGATAACTCAATTCTCGACCTGGAGAACAGCAGGAACTGGAATTAGGAATTCCACCAGGAATTGAATCCATAATTAATATGTTTATAACGATCATTGAAAATAAACCTGAGCTCTGCTGTGGTCAAATTGCACCAGATTTGCTGTGTTTGAGTTCATCTCAAGTCAGTTTTAGCAGCAATTAAGCCAGAGAGGGAGGTGTTTAATTAGAATTTTTGGGGACGGAAAAGAACTGGGAACACAAAATCCTGCCTGGAAAAGGCTCCTAAACCCATCCCATGCCCCTGAATCCCATGGGATGGTCCAGCTCTTTTCAACCTCTCAAAAATGGGATGCTGAGATTTTCCCTGCCAGGCTGGAGCCGCTCTTTGCAAAGCCCCAGCAGAGGCTTTGCCAAGCCAGGCTCAGCTGCACCAAGCCCAGCCTGGGGGGCTGATCAGACACATCCCAGCAAAGTTCCCTCATCAAAGCAAACAAATCCATCCCTGGAGCAGCCAGGTGGGAATTCCAGTGGGGTGGGAGCTCCTGATCAGCAACGGATGGACCTGGAGAAATTCCTCTCTTTTTGGCAGCAGCTTTTCCAGATTTAACCTCTGGCTCAGCCATCAGCAGCTGGGACTTGTATTGAAATTCAGTGTAGGGATGTGATAGAAATAAAAAAAAAATATATACACATTTATTTATTTATTTATATATTTTAATATATAAAAATATATAATATATATTTTATATTAAAATATATAAAAATACAGAAAATATATTTTATATTAAAATATATTAAATATATAGGGTATATCTTTTAAAAATGATATATTTTTATATGTATATATATACAAATATACAATAAATACAATATATATATTTATATCTATTTTAAAATGTACTTATATTTGTATTTTTGTAAAAAATCCAAAGTTTTTGCCCCAAACCCATCCCTTTTCCATCGGGAGCACCACAGGAAAACCACCACGAGAGATAAATTCAGTTTTCCTCAGCAGAGATTTCTCCCTCCCTGTGCAGAATTGCAGGGCCCTGCACGGTGTTATCAGGGCACATTATCCCTGTGGGAAGGCTGGAATTATTTTTGTCAGGTTGTTCCAACCTGTTCATTACCTGGGAGAGAATTTGGGGGAATATTTCTGCTGCTGCTGAGAAGAGCTCTGGATTTATGGATGCAAGAAGAGCATCTAAACAAAAGGAATTGTCAGCTAACATTGCTTTGGTTAAGCAGAGTTGATTTATTTTTGTGAAACACTTTTACTCCATTTTTGCCTTCAAATGGAAATGTTTGTTTTCTATTTCCTGATATTTTTCCTCTATCATTTTATCCCATTCTGATATTTAAATACATATTGTCGGGTCCGGCTGTCTGTCTCTGCCCCGACACGGGTAGGGTGGTTCTTTGGTGGGCACGATGCAAAGGACGAGTCTGGACTCTTCAGCTTTCGGTCTTCAGGTTGTTTATTATTTCTTATCTACAAAATTTTTCTGTCTGCCCAACAGAGGTCTGATCTGCAGGCAGTCACAGGCACTCTCTGACCACCCACGGGGCGGTCATGTCTTTTTATACTAAAACCTACGTATACAATATTTACCTTTATTTCCCAATGCTTTTCGCCTATGTTGGCAAGTGCACCTTCACTAGAAACCAATCTCTAAGTGCCAACATCATCACAGGAGATGGAGGACAAGAAGAAGAAAGAAGAAGGACAAGACACGCCCCGATCTCTCCATCTTGTCTCCATAACCCCCCTGTACCAAAAACCTTAAAATCTATATCTCACCCTCTAAATGTGTCTCTTTTACACCTTTTACTCTAAAGTGATTCTCTTGTCCTCAGACTCTTGTTACTTCTGTGGATGGATCAAAATCAAGCCACCAAGCACTCTTGGCAACATTCCAGGGTTTTCGAGACCCCCAAGGGTTCTCCTGGCATCTCTGGACATCGGGAACGATGTGCTGAGATCCCACATCTCCCCCTTCTGTTTGCACCAAGAAGACTTCTTTGGCAACTTGACTCATGACACGTCTCACACACATAAAGATGCATGGGACGATGAGCATGAGGACTAAGAGTATTATTAAAATATAAAATCCCATTTTTAAAAACCCTCTCCATAAGGGAGAAAGATCAAAAAATCCCGCCACATCATCAATCCATGACCCAGTGATTTCGCCCAATTTCTTTATACTGTCTTTTATATTTTGAATGCTTTCATGAATTGATCTCGAATGATCTGAGAGATTCATGCAGCACATCCCCTCAAACTCTTCACATCCATGTCCATGAGCGAGCAACAGATAATCGATTGCTGCTCTATTTTGAAGAGTTGCCTCTCTCACACTGCTTACATCTTTCAACATGTCACTCAAAGCGAGAGAAACTGATTGAGCATACTTGCTCAACCAACAACCCATGTGGTCCAGTTGAGTCAAGGCCACCCCCGATGCTGTCTGAGGTGAGAAAATTGCTGTCGCAATTCTCCTTGCCTTGTCCCAGGTGTATACTTCATCATCACAGTCTGCACTGTAATGTTGCAAGGACCTTTTCTCTTTGTGTTTTTGTTCTCTCAACACTTTTAAATCTGGTGACAACATTGAAATCCTCCCAATGCTGCATGGACCTCCCTTGGCATTTGCAGGAATGCCGTGCCAAATTCTGTCCCCACAAATTAAAAACAACCCACGTGGCAATTGCACTGGGACCTGGATTGATCCTTTGGCTGTCGTCACAGTGTGATTGCACCAAGCTGATGCGTTTCTATAATATTCATGATTTGGTGTGACATCAATGCTATTGTTTGTCCTTGACACATTCGAATTTTCAAATTTCATGCATAGCTCCATTGTTGTGGACCCAAAAATCTCCAATTCCTGCGGTTCAGTAGAAGCCACAGGTAGAAGATGTGTCCAAGCACACCATTCATTCACAGGATCTTTGATGACCTGTGAAATCTCCATTGGAGAATGCCCTGGAATTGGCCATTCGCCCACTGGCAACCCAACCATGCATGCCGTGAATGGTTTCCCTGGTTTCGAATGTGTCAGGCAGATACTTTCTAAATTTGCTGCCTGGGCTAACGTTTCCCAAACATTTTGTTTCGGCTGACTGACTGAGCTGGCATTGAGGGCTGAATATTTGAGCGTTTCTTTTGAGTGGAAGGGGTTTGAACCATAGGAATTGAGGCTAGAGGCATCGGTCTCGGAGAGGGGATGGAGCCCCGGGATGCCGAACCCTGAGTGTGGCCCCTTCTTTTCGCCCCAGACGTCACAGAGGATCGGACCCGCCCCCGACCTCGCTCCGCCGGCACTTCCCGCGCATGCGTGCCTTCGGGGACGCCCTCTGCCTCCCCTGTACTGACGTCACTGTCTCCGTCCTGCTCCACCTCCGAAGTCTCCTCCCTATTGTCTGTTCCTGCCCCTCTCTCCTCCTCCTCTGACGCTGTATCCACACCCCCCGCCGAAGTGCACAGCCCCCTCCCCGCGGGTGCCCCCTTTCTCGCTGCGATTCGAGCCGATCTCCGGGTCCAGACTTCCGGGTCTGACGTCACCACCGCGCGTCTCCTGCGTCCCTTCACAGCAGCTCTCCGGAGCTCTGCAGCTGCTCCGTCCTTGCTGCCCGTGTCTGACGCTCCCGCGCCGGTTTGAGAGGTCTCCCCGGCCACTCCCTGAGCCTTGCTCGACCCGCGCGTCTTTGGCACCGCTCCAAAGGCGACTGTCGCTTTCGGCGTTGCGCTCGCAAGAGTCGCATGGAAACCCGTGTCTCCCATTGCCTCCCCGCCCCCCCCGCCGGCCGCCGCCGCTTCCGCGCCGCCGCGCCTGCCGCGAGAGAGCGCATCCCCCCTCCCCGCTTGTTCCCTTTGAACCCCCCTCCCCGACTCTGCCACGTTTTCCATCTCCTCCCCCCCTGATTCCTGCGAATCGGGACAGTACACTCCGGAAGGGTGGCCTGTCTCCTCGATGTCGCTGGGAGAAAACTTTATTTCATCAGGAAGAGGAATGGTATCATCACTGTCTGAGTCGGAGTCTGAAATCCCTGTATTCTCTGTGGTTTCAGGGTACTTTAGGGTTCCCTTGGGTTTTCGGGATGGTGGGACTGAGGGCAATGACATTTTCCCTTGTACCCTTTTCTCGGGCACCTTTTCCCCCGGGCTAATTGAGATCAGAGCCAATTTCTGCTTGGAACCTTGCTCTGCTCCCTCCGCCCCTCTGGGACCTGCAACAACTTGTTGCCTGGCTGACCCCCTAAATTGAGTTGAGGTCGCCTCTAACATAATTCTTGCTGAGGACAGCAACTTTAAGGCTGTTTTATCCTCATTGATGGCTAGAAAATATAGGTGTCTGTTAACTTCTTGCCAAAAGCCTACTTCAAATAACAACCTTGTTTCGGAGTACGGGTAATTACACCGCACCCATAGCAATAATTCTCTAAGCTTTTTCTTTGGGATCCCCTTAGTGTGTGTGTCTGCCACACCTTGTAGGTTGGACAGAATTTCTATTTGTTCCTGGGAAAGTGTACCCCCCATGTTCTTAATTCTTGACCTTCTCACCGAATTCCTGTCGTCAGAGCAGTCCGGAGGCTCCTGGTCTCTGGCCTGCAGGTCACAGGAGATGGATCCGGAGGCGCCTTTCCGATTCCGATCCGGGCTGTCCTGCTACGAACTTTCTTCGGCTGAGGTGGAGTGCGATGTTTTCTGCGGCTGCTGCGTCTTCAGAGTCTCCTGGCTGCTTTCTGGCTGTTTTCCCAAGGAGTTATCAGGCTCTCCTGGGAATGAGTCCAACTCGGGAGCTGCCCACTCGGTGCTTCAAGGCTGCCCCTGTGCAAGAGGTGCACAGCAGAGCTCACCGTGGCTCAGCGAAGGCTGCTGGATGCTGCTGGATCGCCGGTTGCTGCCGAGCTGCCCCCGGGTCGCCGCCGGGTGCCCACCGCTGCCGGTGCCCACGGGGTGCCCACCCAGGGAGGCCAAATGTCGGGTCCGGCTGTCTGTCTCTGCCCCGACACGGGTAGGGTGGTTCTTTGGTGGGCACGATGCAAAGGACGAGTCTGGACTCTTCAGCTTTCGGTCTTCAGGTTGTTTATTATTTCTTATCTACAAAATTTTTCTGTCTGCCCAACAGAGGTCTGATCTGCAGGCAGTCACAGGCACTCTCTGACCACCCACGGGGCGGTCATGTCTTTTTATACTAAAACCTACGTATACAATATTTACCTTTATTTCCCAATGCTTTTCGCCTATGTTGGCAAGTGCACCTTCACTAGAAACCAATCTCTAAGTGCCAACATCATCACAGGAGATGGAGGACAAGAAGAAGAAAGAAGAAGGACAAGACACGCCCCGATCTCTCCATCTTGTCTCCATAACCCCCCTGTACCAAAAACCTTAAAATCTATATCTCACCCTCTAAATGTGTCTCTTTTACACCTTTTACTCTAAAGTGATTCTCTTGTCCTCAGACTCTTGTTACTTCTGTGGATGGATCAAAATCAAGCCACCAAGCACTCTTGGCAACATTCCAGGGTTTTCGAGACCCCCAAGGGTTCTCCTGGCATCTCTGGACATCGGGAACGATGTGCTGAGATCCCACAACATATTTGCAGCTCTGCTGTGATTTCCACCTCGAATGAGCTTTTCCTTGGCCTCCTCCTCTCAAGTGCTGTTCAATCAGCACAAATTGGAGACTTGCTCAGGAAAGAGATGAAATCCTTCATCCCAAAGCCTTCCTGAAGAGAAGGAATATTTCCATTTTTTAGCAGAGAATTGGTTTCCACCTGCCCTGGAGCTGCAGCAGAGACCTCCAGAGATGTTTTGTTTTTTGAGAGAGGAGGGTGAAGGATGCAGAAACATTCAGCAGTGAGCAGGAGGGATTGATCTGGAGGTGTCGATGCTGCCCTGAGTGAAGAGCTTTGTTTTTCCCTCCTCTCCATCCCTGTGCTCCCAACTCCTCACCTCAAGGACAAATCCTTTAATTGCAAGCAGGGAACTGGCGTCATCTCCTCGTTAGAAACCAGCTGCAGCTGCAAACATGCCAGGGAAACGAGGAAAAACCCAAACAACAAAACCCAAGGATCTGAAGGCTGCGATTTAAAACGGGAGGTGCTGATGTGGAGACATCTCCCCTTGTCAGCATTCCCTGAATGGATCAATCTCCTTGAGCAAACAGGGCTGGGAGCTCAAGAAAGGAACATTTCCTTGGATTCTCCCCTTGGATTGATTTCTTGGAGCGGGAGCCTTTGTGCTGCTGAAGGAGTCCCCAGCAGATCCCGGTGATTTGGGAGTTTGGAAGCTCAGCTGGACTGAGAGCAAACAAGGGCTGGGAATTCCTGGGAGCAGTCACACGTTTGCCTCTGTTTGCTGAGGGTTTGGGAGTGCCAGACTCCTTCATTCCCAAAAAACCAAATCCAAACAGAGCTGGGCACCCTGGGGAAGGCTCTGCCTGCTCTGGGACGTGACCAGGTCAAGATCTGTGTTCAAAACACCTGGTTCCAGGAAAAGCCAGGATTTCCCCTGGGGAATTTCCTGGTAATCCCAGAGGTGTTGGGGGCTGAGCAATTGTGGATATTTCTCATTGCCATTGGACAGTGTCGATCCCAAAAGTGCCAAAAATTATTCAGAAAATCAATCTCAAGCCAAGGAGGACAATTTGAATGTGGAATTATTTCATTATCACCCACATTTAATATAAAGGCAGCAAAGCTGAGAGGGTTTGCTCTACTTGGGGCTGTGCAAAGGCTCTTTTTTATCCCTCTTGGCCCAGCTTGGATGGTTTATTCCAGGGAAAAATGCAATTTAGCAAAATTTTGGCTCGGGCTGTGACACCCCTTTTCCTCACACTCCCATTTCCAGTCACCAGGAGCAGGCAGCAGTTTTTCTGAGGAAGTTCAGCCCTGTTCCCACATCCTTCCCCACTCCTCCTGCTCCAGCTCATTAAGGATTGATTAGCTGTGATGTCTTTGCTTGTCCCTTGTCCCGGAAGCCGTGGCTGGACACGGAGCAAATGCCACCATGGGAGGTCCCACCACGGGGTGGCCTTTTCCACCAGGACCCCCCAGGCTTCCCCTGCAATTTGGAATATTTTGGGAGGTCTGTGAACCTCAGCCAGAGCAGCCCTGAGCTCCTTCATCCTTTAGCCATGGGATAAAATGTGGGAAAAGGAGAGGAATAAAGGTTCTCTTTGGGATTTGTGGGTCAGAGGAGCCTCATCTTCCCAGGAAAACCACAAAACTGGTTTGCCAGTGGGATTTTCCAGAGGTGGAAGGGATGGACATGATGGTTCTCTCACCCAGGTGGAGAGTGGGAAATGTAAATTTGGCTTAAATTTGGGCTAAAACCCTCTCTTTTAGATCAAAACCCAGGCCAAAAATCACAGGACAATGGAGTTAGGGTCTCATGATTGGAGGAAAATGCCAGCAGAATGTGCCCAGATCCCAAATCCAGCCATCAGATTTTGCTATTCCTGCTCCCAGCCCTCCTCAGCAGGGATTCCCAGGGTCCATCCCTCCCAAATCCCAGAGCCCCCTCCCAGCAGAGGATTTCCTTGGGAATGGGCGGCCAGGAAATCAAATCCCTGAAAACCCCAGGCTGTAGGAAGTGGTGGGAGGGAGCTGCTGACCTTTTCTGAGAGCCCAGGCTCAAAGCAGGATTTGGGGAAGTTTCAAAGCAAAGCTCCAGCTCTGGGATGGATCATTTTTAATCCATTGGGGTCGTCGGGAGACAAATGGAAAAGAGAGGTGGGAAAAGAGGGATTAAAGCCCCGTTTGTCAGGGGCACAGGGGTTTGTCAGCCCTTCCCAGCTGAGCCAGGCTTAGATTAAAAATGATCTGAGGGAGCAGGGACTCACTGCAGCCAGGAGCCCCTTCCAGGATCGTTACAAAGAGCACTTCCACCAGGGAGCAGCTGCAAGGGGCTTTATCTGAATGAAGGGCCCGGCCACCCCCAGAAGGGGAACTAAGGAAAGAAACTTAATTTTAATAAAGATTTACTAATTTAAGTAAATTTTGTATTTACTATTTACTATATATCATAAATATATAATATATTTTAGTAATATATTTAATAATTTATAATTAAGTAAAATATTGAATATAATATTTATGAATATATAAATATTATAAATATTATAAATATTATAAATATTATAAATATAAATATTCACACTAAATAATATTTAATAATGTATTCGATAATCTACATTTAATGATTTTATATTTATTATATTATATTTTATATAAATATAAATTTAAATATAAATTTATAAATATTTAAATATAGACATATTTATATTTATATATAAAATATAAAAAATAAATATATTTTAAAGTATAAGCAATATATAAATTTATTAAATATAAGTTTATAAATATAAAAATTATATTTAACAATGTAATATATTTAATAATTTATCATTAAGTAAAATATCGAATATAATATTTATGAATATATAAATATTATAAATATAAATATTCACACTAAATAATATTTAATAATGTATTCGATAATCTACATTTAATGATTTTATATTTATTTTGTTATATTTTATATAAATATAAATTTAAATATAAATTTATAAATATTTAAATATAGACATATTTATATTTATATATAAAATATATAAAAATAAATATATTTTAAAATACAAGCAATATATAAATTTATTAAATATAAGTTTATAAATATAAAAATTATATTTTAAAATGTAATATATTTAATAATTTTGTAATATATTCACCAAATATAATAAACCTTTACTAAAATAGTTATTAAGGAAGGAAACTTGAAAAAGGAAATTGCACATCCATTGCATTTCCCTAATCCCACGTTTCCCTAGCAGGACACAATTTCCTTGGCACCTTGGAGCTTTTCCAGCCTCACTGGGCACTGCAGCCATTTCCAACATTGTTTTCTTTTATTTTCATTCCCAAGAAAAATCAGGATTTTGGGTCCGAGCACTTTTTTGCCTCAGTTTTGTAAGAGCAGAGCACCTCCAACTCCCTGCATTCCCTGCATTTGGAGCTGTCCAAAGGGACACCACAACCTGAGGGCTCTAATTACTGATAAATTCATGGGTAACCTGAGGGCTCTAATTACTGATAAATTCATGGGTTCCCCTCTCAACCCCTGAAGATTCTGCCAGCTCAAGACAACCAACAAAGAGAAAGGTGTTGAAATACAGTGAAAATAAAACTGCAAGAGAAGAGGAGCCCACACTCCTTTTTTCCTATGTATTTTGGGAATTTTTGGAGTCCACTGGCTCTAATCCCTGTTTTTCCAAGGGATTGTAGGTTGGCATCTGCTGGTTTATAAACCTGGGTTTTGCTGCACCCACCCTGTGGTGAAGGGACCCTATTAGTGCCTGTTCCTGGGGCTGCAGCCCTGCCCTGCTCCTTTCAGCAATCCAGGAGGAAAAGCTGCCCTTTCCAACATTATTGGCTTTTATTTTCAGATGAGGCATTCCTAATAAAAACAAGAAATTTGGAGTTTAGCACTTTTTTGCTTAATTTTTAAGAGATCCTTCACCTTTCTTTGCCCCACAGCACAAAAGGATCAGGTTTGGAGCACCCTGGGACAGTGGAAGGTGTCCCTGCCCATGGAATGGGATGAATTTAGGGTCCCTTCCACCCCAAACCAGTCTGGGATTCTGGGAGGTGGAATGGCAGAGGAGCCTTGAGGAATATGGGATTTATTGCACTTCATCCCACCAATTCTGCCTCCAAACCTGGGCTGTGATGGGGTTTGGGATGTCAGGAAAATCCTTTAGGCTCACTTGGGCCTCCTTCATGATCCACCAGGATTTACATCCCTTGGGAATACCCAGCAAAGCTTCTGCTTCACAGCCCCAATTTCCCATAAAATCAGGGCCCCATGGAAGGCAGAAACCCCTGGAAAGCCCCAGCTCAGCTGCTGTGGGACATTTCCCAGGGCAGGTTCTGCTTTTCCCAGGTGGCAGCCACAAGGATGCCTCATTTCCCACAGCCTCAGGGAAAAAACCCGGTGTTTGTTCCCATGAAAAACAACAAACCCAGCGGTGGGATGGGGCTGTGGGATCCCAACGCACCAAAACCCATCCAGACCTGGGATCTGCTGCTCCCATCTCCGAGAGGAAACTTGCTTGGCTTTGTGAATGAGCAGGAAAAGTGGCCAAAAAGTGGAATATTTGTGCAGCCTTGCTCCCATCCCCTCTGCTGAAAGCAGCCCGGGCCTGAAGGGATTTTCTTGGCAGGCTCTGGATTGCACCAGGCAGGATTTGTTGGCTCGGGGTGAAGAAATTCTGGGATGTCAGAGCCTGCATAGGATCTGCAAGCAAAGATTGGATTGTCTGTGTTTATCTGGGATGATTTATAAAGCAGCTCTTCGCTGGGAGCTGCAGGAAGAAAAACATTTGGGCTTTTGATCTTCCCTCTCTTTTTTGTGAGGGGAAAAAAAATGTCACAGGGCTGGATCTGGTTGGGGAAGGCAGGATCTGAGCCCCTTCCAGGGATACAGGAGGGGGAGTCCCCATCCTGCTGTGATTCATGAGGAGATTTCAGGGGAAAATCCTTCCCTGGGAAGGTGGGGAGGGATGGGAATGGAGTTCCCAGAGAAGCTGTGGCTCTCCCATCCCTGGAAGTGCCCAAGGCTGGGTTGGACAGGGTTTGGAGCGCCCTGGAACAATGAAAGGTGTCCCTGCCCAGAGGAGTGGAACAGGACAATCCTTAATGTCCTTCCCAACCCAAACCATTTGGGATTCTGGAATTCTGTGAGATTTCCCAATGACCTCAACCCTGGTGTAACCAGCGCATCCAGGTGGGCAGGAGCACGGGATTGTGCACTGGGGTCATGGATGTGCTTGGCAAAATGGGAACATTCTCCTTTTTCTCCCAGGAATGAGAGATTGGATGTCCCACTGCCAGGCCAGGTGTGGCTTTGGAGTCCCAGCCCTGGCAGCTGCCCCACAACACCCTTGGGAACAGGGATTGATTTTTTGGGATGTCCTGTGCAGTCCCACGAGTGGCACTGGATGATCCTTGTGGATCCCTTCCAACCCCAAGTATTCCCATGATCCCAGTGTGGAATTGAGGGTCTCTGCACACCCGGGTGGCTCTGGCAAACAACAGAACGTGGCCCAAAAGCTGGAAAACCTCACAGGAAAGGAAATGACAGCATTCCCACCACAGAGGGCTAAAATAACTCCTGGCAGCAAACATCCTGGAGTGGCTGCACAGGGAAGAACATTGTCCTCAGGGGGGATTGTTCCCACCTGCAAGAACTTTGTCCTCAGGGGAATTGTTCCCACCTGCAAGAACTTTGTCCTCAGGGGAATTGTTCCCACCTGGAAAAACTTCTTCCTTAGGGGGAATTCCCACGTTGGATGAATGGAGCTGGTGCCTGAATGGGATCACCTGGCTCAGGGAGGCAAGAAATCCCTGAGGGAGTGGCAAGAGCTGGAGGTGAATGATGAGCCCTCCCAGCTGGCAGGAATTGTTGTTTATTTTCCCTGAGTGCAGGCTGGGGGGAATATTTATTGACTTAGTTTATTAATTTATTTATTGGTGTTTTTATTACTGGCACACAAATCCTGGTCCTGGAGGGATCTGATGGCCCCACAGCTATTCCTATTCCTATTCCTATTCCTATTCCTATTCCTATTCCTATTCCTATTCCTATTCCTATTCCTATTCCTATTCCTATTCCTATCCCATTCCCACTCACCTTACACCAGTTTACACCTGGAAAAGCAGAGGGCAGAGGTTAATTAGGGCATTAATTAGGGAATGAGTTATTAGTGGTGAGGAGCTGTTGAGGAATGGGAATGGAAACACTTCCAGCAATCTCAGGGCTTTGCATCCAGCCAGGAATTCAGGGGAGAGCTGGAGATTTGCCCATGGAAAAGTGATGGCAGCTCCAGAGATGCTTCCAAGCAGTCCCTACTGCTTTCCCTCCCTTCCTTGGGATTTATTCCCACCTGGAGAGGGCTTTCCCATCCTTCCATGTCCGTGTGCTGGTGGGAATGAATCAGCACTGGGAATTAGTCTAAAGCAGTCTTCAAATGAATTGGCTGAGTTCCTTGATCCTGCTTGAATCCCTGTGCTCTGTTGGAATTCCAGGGATGTGCCTCTGGCTGCAGCACAGGTGAGATCTGGAGAGGGATGGATGAAGGAGCAGCTCCTGTGGGGTCTCTGCTTCCCAAATTCCCATAAAACAGATTCTGAATCCTGTGCCAGCCTTCAGAGCCCACCTGGCTCCTTTGGAATTCCAGGAATGTCCCTGTGGCTGCTCAACCCTGGCTGCAGCACAGGTGAAATCCGGGGAGCGGTGGATGAAGGAGCAGCTTCTGTGGGGTCTCTGCTTCCCAAATTCCCATAAAACAGGCTCTGAATCCCTGTGCCAGCCTTCAGAGCCCAGCTGGCTGGGTTTTCCCGAGGTTTTGGCTGATCCTGGGAAGGCAGAATGATGAGGATTCTGCTCCTCCACCAGCGTGGTCACTTTAAGGTGACCTCTGACTCCATAAAGCAGAAAAAATTCATGGAAAAGCTCCTTTTCCTGGGATTTCTGTTTTACAGCTCCTGGTTTATAGAGCTGTATTTTAACTCCACTTTTCCTCCACTTTTATTTGCCCAGCTATTGTGTTGGTTTATTGTGGGATTATTTTCCATGTGAATTCAATTCTGCCCGGAGGCTTTTCCTCGTCCAGGTATTTCTGTGGCTCTGCCCTGAGGGAAAACTCCCTGCACAAACAAGGATTGATTTATTTAACAACATTTACCAGTTTTGCTGCACTGCAAATGTGGGGCTTAAAGGTCCTGGAGCTGCCCAATCCTCCTGATGAGGTGAAATCCTGGAGTTTTTGGGAATTTCTGCACGGCATTCCAAGGTGAGGTGAGCCAGGACCTGATGGGAGTGGGATGCTTGAATAGGACAAGAGGAAAATATGAGAAGAGCCCAGAGGATGGGGATGGATGGGCTGGGATTCCCAGAGCAGCTGGGGCTGCCCCTGGATCCCTGGGAGTGCCCAAGGCCAGGCTGGAGCAGCCTGGGATGGTGGGAGGTGTCCCATGGATGGGGTGGGATGGGATTTAAGGTCCAGGGGATGCCTGGGAATTTAATTCTCACAGAACCCACATCTTTATTCCAAGAACTCCTGGAGAGCTGCTCAGCATCTCCCAGCTGTGTTTTACTGAGCTCTGTCCTTACTAAGCCTGGCTTAAACCCTGACCTGGCTTAACCAGGGGCGGAACCCCAACATTTTCAGTGCATCAATGATGTCACCGAGTCCCAGGTCCCAAACTGAGGCAAAGGGGGATGGAATGAGATTTTCCCCATTTTTTTAATCCAGTATTTGTTTAGCTGGGAAGCCAAGCCCCAACCCTCTGGGGTGGGTAAAGCCTCACTCAAAATGCAGCGATTCCACTTTTATTTATGGCCAAAACCCATCTCCAGGAGCTCCTTGTGTCCCGGTCCCAGGACCACAAATTCAAATTAAAGCTGAGAGCGTTGCCCAGCTCCTCCCGCCTCCCTCAGCACCTGGAGAAATTTCCACAGGTGGCTGAAACCCTGGGTTTTCTGCCCACAAGCTGGGTTCTCAAAAATTTAATTACCAGTGCACTTCTCTGAATTTAATGGGATGATGCTGAGCCCTGGGAAATCCAGCACAGGAACGTTCCTCTGCTCCAGGGAATCTCTGCTCCCACCTGTACCTGCCACAGCTTTTTCCCTAAAAACACCTTCCCACAAATGGCTCAGCTGTTGAAAACCCAATAAATTCCCAAATCTTTCCCATATGCTCGGGATTGTTGGTATCACGATTCTCATTTCATCTCCAGCGTGGATTTATTAACTCTCCTGCTTAATTACTCCTCAGTGAGGGTGGTTTTCCCAGCTCTCCAGAGGCAAGCAGAGCATTGGGAATGAATGGCCAGCAGCTCTTCCCAGCTGTGCTCCCTGCCTGCTTCCAGATGTGCAAACAAAAGAAATGCTGATGGCAAGGTGCTGTCCCAGCCCAGAGGAAATGAAATAAAATGAAATTAAATTAAAAGCACGTCCTGTTTCCCAAACTTCACCCAGGCCCTTCCATCAGCCAGCACCAAAATCAATATTGGCATTTTAAACCTGGCTTAATTCGAAAGATTCCGGGCTGGATAAAAGATGGAAACATTCGTGGTGCCGTTTGAAGCTGATTTATTTTAATGAGATGCCTACAAGTGCTCCGTGCATCTCCTGAGGATAGCCAAGTGTCAGGATAATGATGCTGCATGCACACGGAGATAATTCCTCAGATTTAACACCCTGTGGAAGTGTGGGGCAAGGAGAAAACCCCCAGGAGTTTATGGGGCAGGAAAATCCATGCTGCACCAGGCCTGGATCCCAAATCCCACCCCTGCACCAGGAATTGGAAGTGGGAGCATAAAACCTGGCAGGGAACCACATAAAAATATCAGAGCTGCCTGGGAGAGTCAGGAACAGCAGCCAGAGGAGGAGGGGGAGGCAAGGAATGGGGCAGGGGCCAGCCCCAAAGGGGGCACGGGGAAATGGGGATTTGGCACCCAGAGCACCCCAAAACAGGACCCGGAGCAGCTTTAGGGACTCCCAACAAACCCTACAGACTGGCACCTTCTTGAAGCCCGGTTTGTCCCACCTCATCTGCCTGGAAACCGCAGTGCTGGGGGAAAAAAGCTGCTGTAATTCTGCTCTGTGATTATTTCAAGCTCTCCCAATGAATTCTTTATTATATTTATAATTATAAATATAATATTATAATATATTTATTATTTAATATATAATATAAATTTAATGCATCAATATAAATTGTAAATTTGAATATAATTTGAATATAATTTGATTATTTCAAGCTCCCCAATGAATTCTTTATTATGCTTATAATTATAAATATAATATTATAATATATTTATTATTCAATATGTAATATAAATTTAATGCATCAATATAAATAGTAAATGTGAATATAAATATGAAAAATATAAGTATGAAAGATATTGAAATATGCTTTAAAATAAAGTGTGTTTTCTGATTTTATTTGGTTAAAGGCAGGTTTTTTAAATAAATAATATAACTATTATAAGAATGTACATTTAAGTACAGAAATACACAAGAAATATATAAAGATATTGTATAGATATATATTAAAATATATATTATACACACTATATATTTTTATATGATATATCTATTATATATAACATATCTATACATAAAATATAAATATATTTCTATTTTTAATATATACATTATATATATAATTTATATAATAATAAATATCTATATAAAATATAGATATTTGCTATATAATATATATTTTATATAGATATATATCTATATTATAGATATCTATAATATATAATAGATATATAATATAAAGATTATATATCATAGATAATAGATATAATAATAATAGATATATATAATACATATAATATAATAATATTATATATAAGATATATAATATAAAGATATATAATATAAAGATACATAGTGTATATAATATACATATGTATATTTATATATAATATATATTTTATATAGAGATATATATCTATATTATAGATAGATATCTATAATATATAATAGATACATAATATAAAAATACATAGTGTATATAATATACATATGTATATTTAATATATTTATTTATATATATATATATATAATATTATATTGCAAATAACACCCTGCATGGATTTTTATCTTCTGGAAGCTCCTGGTGTGGAATTCAAAGCCTAAGGAATAGGAATCCCCATCCTTCCCAGGCCATCAGTGGATGCAGGCCCTGCTGGAGGTCACAGTGCTCCAAACCAGGATATTCCTGCAGGAAAAAAAGCTGGAAAAGGATGGGAAAAGGCTGGAATTGCTGCATCCAAGGGGAAAAGGCAGCCCAGTGTCTCCAGCCCACCACTGAGCCATCCCTCCGTTTCCATGGATATCTCCCCAAAACCGTGGCCAAACAAGGCAATTAGGCCCCCACAATACCTCTAATTGCCTGGATTTTTTCCAGCTCGCTCTCCCCACTTTTCCAGAGGGGATTTCCCAGCCCTTTTCCAGCATCCTGCCCCTTCCCAGCTTTTGACAGCTCCCTCCCCGGCGGGAGCCCCCGGCATAAATCGCCGAGCTCCAGGTGACAGATGCTGCAATCAACCTGCTCCTAATTAGCCGAGAGCGGGACGCGCTCATTCAGAAAACGCGGATGCTCCCAGCAGGACCAGCGTGCGCTGCCTTTAATCCCGGGATCAAATCTGGGGCTCTGGGCCAGGCTTTAATGGCAGCAGCCCGGGATGACACCGGGGGCTGGGGCGGGATCGTCCCCGCCGCACCTGAGGATGCTCGGGCGGCTCCGCACGCACAGGGAGGCGCCTCTGGAGGCTCCTGGAGAAAAGCAGGATAACCCCAAAATCCCGATCCCTCCCTGGCCTCCGCAAGCCCGGAATCAGGGATGGAGGCAGCACATTCCCACCTTCCAAGGGTTTGTGCCCGAGGTTAAAAACTGCTGGAAAAAATTCCCCGTTTTTAGCTCGGTTAACCCAGCACCAGGGAAGGATTGGAAGTGGAGCGAGGGGAGGATGGGAAAAAATGGGAATTTCCACTCTCTCCCATGGTGCTGGGGAGAAAAAAGCCTCTTTTCCCAAAGCCTGGCTTTATTGGGATTTTAATGAGCATTTCAGGCCCATTCTCTGCCTGCCTTTGAGGCCGTACAGTTGTCAGGGCATCAAATATTCCAGGCAGCTCATTTGAGCGGAATTTCGGGATTTTTTTACATATTTTTCCAAAGGAGACTTTCATGATCAGAGTTTAGCATCCCTTTCAAAGAGCTGGGGCTTTGGTGACTCCTGGCTGCTCTTCCTGCAGGCACAATTCCTCTGGATTTTTGGCTGGAACATCAAAAACGCTCGTGGCACCACGGAAAATGCAATTTATTATTAGAGAAGGCAGCAATTCAGGGTGTAAATTTATTACAAATGGAATTGTCCTGGAGAGTTCGACATTCCAGTTCCAAATCCACTACAAAAGCCCTGTGAAATTCCCTTCCCTGCCTCATCTCCCTCCTGGGTGAGGTGGGGGCAGCCAGGGAAGAGTGACCTTGGGAAATACTGGAGGATTTTGGAGGGAACATTTCTGCAGCGTGTTTGGGAATGGTTTTGAGGATTTTTTTTTCCCCCACCGTGGGGTTTGGGATGCACTGCCTGCCTAACTCAGATTCCCTGCTCTTTCCTCGTAGCTCCAAAGCTGGAATGCATGGACAAGGAGTATCCCAAATCCATCTGGTACTAAAAAATCAAATTAAATTTATAATTGAGGGCTTATTCGTGGGTGAAAAATGAGGTTTTGAGGGAATTGTCTTCACCTGGGAATTCCCCCAGGAAATGGGGAGCAGGGATGGAGGCAGGGATGTGCTGAGGGGAGCAGGAAAAGGAGGAGCTGTGGAACAATTCCTGGATTCCCAAGGAAAACAGGGCATCCTGGCACAGCTGGGAATCCTTGGCCAGCCCTGGGGAAGGAGAAGGAATTTGGGATGGGAGAGAACGGGTGGGCTCCAAATCCCTGTGGCCAATTCCACCTGGAGCCTTGCAAGCCTGAATTTGGGGAATTACAAAAGGAATTATTGGGAACAGAAATCACCTCCATGGGACACTGTCCCAGCTTGCTCCAAACCCGGCCTTGGACAATTCCAAAGATCTCCTGTTTTTTGGGATAAAGCCACAATGGGGGCTCACCTGCCCTTCAGCTTGTGTGCAATTAGGAGGAATGGGAAAATGCTTTCCCAAATGGAAATTCCTAATTAGAGGTATCCATGTACCCTGGAACACGGAATTCCCAGCGCCCTTCCCGGTGTTTATTGATTAACAATTATTATGGGCAAACACGAGCTCCCCTCCAGAAATCTTTTGACAGCAGCTGTCCGTCAGAAATAATGATCCTTTTAAAACTCATGAATAAATAATAATGCAAATCCAGAATCCATCCCAGCCTCTGGAATGAGATGCACTTATTTAAAATAATGACTCTGCAACGCTTCCATAATGAGCTGTTCCCTGTGTAATCCCCCCGACTTTTCCTCTTTTCCCCTGGCCTTGGGACTCTTCCCTTTCCACATGAAAACATCCCATTCCTTCAGATCCTTCTCTCCCAAACCCCTGTGACAGTTTTTTTCCAGTGGGTTAAGGAGATGAGGGATGAATTTTCCATGGATTCATGGCATGATGGGCATTAATGTTGAGTTCCATTCATGTTCTCCTTGGGTTTTTGGGGAGCAGTTTGCTTGGGAGCACCAGGAAAGAAGGATAAGATCCCCCTGATCCTCCTGTTCTCCAGGCTGAGCTGGAGAGTTCTGGGGAAACTCCCGACTTTTCCTTTTTTCCCCTGGCCTTGGGATTCTTCCCTTTTCACACAAAACAGGATTCCTTCAGATCCTTGGCGTCTGGCCTTGGGACTCTTTTCTTTCCACATGAAAACATCCCATTCCTTCAGATCCTTCTCTCCCAAACCCCTGTGACAGTTTTTTCCAGTGGGTTAAGGAGACGAGGGATGAATTTTCCATGGATTTGTGGCATGATGGGCATTAATGTTGAGTTCCATTCATGTTCTCCGGTTTTTGGGGAGCAGTTTGCTTGGGAACACCAGGAAAGAAGGATAAGAATCCCCCTGCTCTTCCTTTTCTCCAGGCTGAGCTGGAAAGTTTTGGGAAAACTCCCGACTTTTCCTTTTTTCCCCTGGCCTTGGGATTCTTGCCTTTCCACATGAAAACATCCCATTCCTTCAGATCCTTGGGATCTGCCTTGGGATTCTTCCCTTTCCACATGAAAGCATCCCATTCCTTCAGATCCTTGGGATCTGGCCTTGGGACTCTTCTCTTTCCACATGAAAACATCCCATTCCTTCAGATCCTTGGGATCTGCCTTGGGACTCTTCTCTTTCCACATGAAAACATCCCATTCCTTCAGATCCTTCTCTCCCAAACCCCTGTGAGTTTTTCCCAACGTGTTAAGGAGATGAGGGACGAATTTTCCATGGATTCCAAGCATGATGGGCATTAATGTTGAGTTCCATTCATGTTCTCCTCTGTTTTTTGGGGATCAGTTTGCTTGGAAAGACCAGGAAGGAGGGATAAGATCCCCCTGATCCTCCTGTTCTCCAGGCTGAGCCCTCCCAGCTCCTCCCAGCCCCTTTGGTGAGCGGGAAAAGGGATCCAAGGAACCAAGGGAGAGGCGGGGGAAAGTGGCTTCAATAAATATGGGCTCCATTTGTATTTTCCTCATCTTTCCAGTGGGGGGTGGAAACTGGGAATGGGCTCCTCCCGCAGCTCTGGTATTAAAGGAAATATCCTCAGATTTCTCTGTCAGCCGAGTAATTTGGGATAATTTGAAATATCTTTTTGGAGATGGCTGTTAACAACTGCAATTCTTCTCCTGGCTTTCAAGTGAGCAGTGAGTGTTCCTAATGTCAGCCAAGGAAATCACATCCCGAGCAGCATTTGGAAAATAGCTCGGGAGAACAATTTGTGTCGATGATTTCTTGCCATTTTTCCTTCCCCCCCCCCCCCCCCCCCCCCCAATTTTTCAATTGGAGCCTTTTCCACAATGTTATTACATGAAATTCAAACACCACGAGGAATTCACCCCAGAGGAATTGTAGGGAGGCTGCAATCAAGGAATTTGCTATACTTTGGAGTTAGAATCTTTATTTTTTTCCTGGTTTTTATTTGATGTTTGCAGAGATAGTGATGGCTGGGTGATAAGGGGGTGCCAGCTCTCCCCCCCTTGCTGCATGTACCAATTGTCCCCTGCTGAAATCCCAGCTCCCACCTCCAAATATATCAATTACTCCATTGAAACATGTAAAAAGGTGGAAGGAGAGATGGAATTGTTTGAAGGTTCAGGACTGGAGAGATTTGCAATTTAAAAAAGGACCAAAAAAGAGAGAGGAAAAGCAACCAGAGCCATTCCATGACCAGGCTGGGGCTGATTTTTCTGATCTCTGCTCATTATGGAGAGGTTCCTTGTGCAGGGAATTGGAGGTGGGATTGGAAAGGATGCTCCAGAGGGGAAGGAGAAAGAGAAGGAGGAGGAAGAGGAGGAGGAGGAGGAAGTTAAGAATGAGGAAAGGGAGAAGGAGGAAGAGAAGGAGAAAAAGGAAAAAGGAGAAAAAGGAGAAGGGAACTCCTGGATATGTCTGTGCAGTGAGTGGTCTCCTTCTCCTCCCCCAACATGGAATTGTTTGAAGGTTCAGGACTGGAGAGATTTGCAATTTAAAAAGGACCCAAAAAAGAGAGGAAAAGCAACCAGAGCCATTCCATGACCAGGCTGAGGCTGATTTTTCCAGTCTCTGCCCATTATGGAGCGTTCCCTATGCAGGCATGAGTCCAAGCTTTGTTCCCAAATCCCTTTTCCCAAAATAACAACCCCGTTTCCCTTCCGCATGAGGACACAAAATCCCTGGAGGAGCAAACCTAAGGCAGGTCCCCAGCAAGGGCTGGTTTGTGGTGGTCCCTGAATCTCTCTTGTGCCCCTCGGTGCCATTTCCCAGGTGGATGCATCCAGAGGGGGAATTCAGCCCCTCCAAGGGCTGGGGAGAGCTCTGGGAATTGTGCTGGGGGAGAAGGAAGGAGAGACCTCACTGCCCAGACATCTCTGGGAGTTCCCTTCTCCTTCTCCTTTTCTCCTTTTCTCCCTTTCCTCATTCTCAACTTCCTCCTTCTACCTCTTCCCCTTCCTCCCCTTCCTCCTCTTCTTCCTCCTCCTTCTTCTCTCTCTCCTTCCCCCTCTGGAGCATCTTTTCCAAGCCCACCTCCAAATCCATGAGATTTTGCAGCCCTGATCCTCCAGTTACCGGCCAAAAATCACAGGGAAGAAAAGACCCTCTGTAAACAGAAAAAAAAGGAGCCAAAAAATGGCAAAAACCTCTGAGAGATGGAAATCAGGATCCAGGAGAGGAAAAAACACGAGGACATCACCAGCAGAGTTCCCTCCTTGTTATTTTATTCAAGGCTTTATCCAAGCCAGGTTTCCTTCCTGAGGTCTCTTCATTGCTGTTGCTCCCACGGATCCCAAAATTCCAGGATTGTGGGATTGTCCTGGTTCCACACCATCCTGCTCCAGGCACCTCCTGCCTGCTCCCAGCTCTGCACAGGATCCTGAGAGAGGTGAGGAGACAGGAGCTCGTCCAGCCGAGCTCAGTCAGACCAACACCCAAATTTCCAGAGCATTCCTTGGATTTGGGTCCCTCTGTCCTGCTGCTGTTGGGGGTATCTGGGACCATCCATGCAGCAAAGTGAGCAACACCTGAATTCCTGAATTCCCACAGAAATCAATGCTGGATGCAGAAAGCAAAACTGAACAGGTCTGCTGGGAAAACAGGAGGTGCTGGCAGCACTTTTCCAGCTGGGATGATCCCAAGGATTGGTCCCGAGGCAGAGCTGGAATGGGACTGGAGAGCCAGCAGGGTTCTCCCAAGTGAGGGATTTCCAGGAGAGGAGTTCCCCTGCACATTCCCAGTCCATGGAACATTGGCTGGGAGGGAACGGGGGATATTTTCCTCCAGCAGCATCCAGAGGGGTGGGAAAACAGGAGGTGCTGGCAGCAATTTTCCAGCTGGGATATCCCAGCACTGGTCCCGAGGCAGAGCTGGAATGGGACTGGAGAGCCAGCAGGGTTCTCCCAGGTGAAGGATTTCCAGGAGAGGAGTCCCACAGCACATTCCCAGTCCGTGGAACATTGGCTGGGAGGGAACGGGGGATGTTTTCCTCCATTCAGGAGCATCCAGAGGGGTGGGAAGGAGCCAGAGTGTCCTGGTACCAACCACAAAAATTCCCTTTCCCAGAGCCCCACGCCTGGCACTCCCCAAGAGCTTCCCACCCTTCCCAGGCCACCCAAAGGATGCCAAAATGCTCCAAGCTGCCTTTTCCAAGAGCATTCCTCTCCTTATTCCTTGCACATGGGTCCTGCTGGAGCTCCCTCCCAGCCTGGGGAACGAGGCTTTTCCAGCACATCCCAAAACTCCTGCTTTTAAAACCACAATATAAAATCCTCCATCAACTTTGGGAATCATTTCAGGAATCTGGCAGGGCTCACCCACTTCAGCTGCCTCACAGCAGGCCAAGGAAAATAAATCACTTTTTATGGCAAAGGGAATTTCCCTAAAAGCCATAACCTGGGAAGCGACCGTGGGGGATTTTTTTGGAATTTTTTACTCCCACTCCCCCCAAAAGAACAGGGAATTACAAAGGGCTCTTCTGATCCATAGGGATGCATAAATGGGAGCTGACATTAATCTCCTCCTGCCTGGAGTGTTATAATGGGACACTTCACAAGCAGGGAAAATTTTTGACTAAAAAGGATTTTCTGAGGAGAAAGAAGAACAAAAATCCACCAAACCTGGGCTGAAAGAGCGTGAATCCATTTTTTGAGGATCAAAGGGAATTCATGAGACATGACTCCAGCTTTTTGGGGTTTTTGATTAAGGACCAGGACCCTGGATGGCTGTGGGATGGTGGGGATGAGGCAGCAAAGGGCTCTGCATGGGATATGGAGCAATTCCCGATCCTGCTCCCAGCAAATCCATTGTCACGGGATGTGTCTGCAGTGGATCCTGCTCAGGGCACAGGGCTGGAGGCAGGGATCTGCCCCACCGGGAATGCTGAGGTTTATCCCTAAGTTTTTGATTCAGTCCTTATAAAAATTATGGAGAGGTGCTGAAAGTTGGCTCTTTATCCATGGAAATGCCCCAGGAATGTGGCTGGTCCAAGAGCTGAAGCCAGGGCTGGGAGCAGTGAAGTGCCTGAAAATCCCAGCTCCAGGTTTTATAGGGATAACGGATGGAGCTGGAGCTTTAGGAGAGCAGGAGGAGTATTTTCCCAAATCCCAAGGACAAATTATCCCATTTGGGATAACGTGGGGCCTCCATCAGCATCATTCCAAGGTCTGAAGGATGCCCAGGAGCCCTTTGGTCCAACTTAATCCAACATCTGCCTGCTGGGTGATCCTTAAGGTCCAGCCCAAACCATTCCATGATTTATTTTCCGTGGAGAGGAAAGGTGACAGCAGAGAAGAGCTCTGGGCCTTGGGCAGCTCGACCAGCCCATCAGCTCCATGTTAATGTTCCCCAAAATCATCCTGATCCAAGGAATGAGCTGATGTTTTAATCATGATGAACATCCGAGATGAATAAACAACCCCATAATAATTTCAGGCTCCATTAGGAATAATGGATAAACCTCAGGGCTTGCCAAGTGGAAAATAACAATCTTGATAAGGGGGGAAACAAAATTAAAATTAATTTTCAACAGCACAAAGTGAATTTGGCAGCAGAAAAAGCCACGCAGAGTTTAAAGAAATTCCAGAGGAAGGACTTTTGTTAATAAATTACTTCACATGGGGTTATCCAGCTCTTTTACTCCAGGCTGTTTGCTGTTATGTCTAAAAGCATGGATTTAGGAATCATGGAGTCAGGATATTCTATCCCACTTCCCAGAAGTGCCAAATCCCACAGGTCAATGCTGGGACTGGGAAAATGAGGGGGGGTCCCAGCAGCTTCTCCCTCTGATTCACAAGCAGCCACTTCCCTAATTCCAAATTCCCTCAGAGTAGGGACCTTCCAGGGGGGGTTTATTATAATTAAACTCTCTGCTTGTGGCCAAGGGCTCTGGGAGAATTAGTCCTGATAAAAACAGGAGCAAATCTGCCCAGCTTGTGGTGAAAAACCTTCTCCACACCGAGGGGCTCCACTGAAGTCTGGAGATGTGTGGGCAGCTCCCATTTAATTCCACATCCCAGCTTTTTTTTCCAATTACCTTGGACTAAGCTGTAATTGAGATCTGGAATTAAAATCAAACAGGATGGAGGAGATTTAGTTGGGAAAGCCAATCAGGAATTCATGAAGAACTTCCCATCATGCACAGGATGCTGTCCATCCCACACGGATCCATCCCTCTGGCTACGGCCCTGAAGTGAGAACTGTCATTCCCTCTTCAATCCAGCTCTGCTCAGCTATTCCAGAAGAAAAGAAAGCACTGTTGCAAGACTTTTTCCCATTTTCCAAGGATCAGAGCTCTGCTGGAGATGCTGCTCCTCCCCACACGCCCAGATCCGTATCCCAGGAGGGCTCCTGGAGCTCCAGGTCAGTGGGAATAACTCAATTTTCCTGCTGCACCTCCTAATAAATCAGTATTTAAGCTCTGAGCACCTTGGTTGCATATTAAAAACACCATTCCAGTGAATTTCCACTGGGATGGGATTCCTGGGAATTGCATCCCGCCCTGCAGAGCGGGACTGGCTCCATGTGGAGTGTGCACTGCCCGGGTTTGTTAGGCCAAGCTTGTAAGGCCAAGCTTGTTAGGCCAAGCTCGTTAGGCCAGGCCCAGCATGGCATGGGCAGAGCTGAGCCAGCTCATCTCCAGCTTGGATCCAGGATAAATCCAGGTCTTTGGGATGGCAGGGAGCCCATGCTAATGACCCCCCTTGGATGAGTGCAGCACCAGCAGCATCCTCACCATTTTCCCTGCTCCACTGAGGAGCCACAATTCCAGATTGGATGGGCAGTCAGGACTTCCTGCACCTGCGCCTTGGAGCTAAATCCACAAAATTCGGTTGAACAAAAGGGGCTGGGTGTGAGGAGAAGGAAAAAATGACCCCAGTGTCCCCACGCACCTCCAGTGACGCTCGCGCTGTCCCCAGCTGGAGAGCGCTTGGCTTGCTCTGAATTCCAAAGAAATAAATTGGATGTGAGGGGAAAAACAGCTTTTCACCCCTCGTGGGAAAGCAGAAATTCTGGAGTAATGGATGACCTGCTAAAAATATTCCGTGGCAGCAAATTGTGCCTTGTCTGTGTTTGTGTCCCAGCTGCAGGAACGAGGCCTGGAGGCAAATGCTCCCGTTGGGATGGAACGAAGCGATGATAATTAGGAATTATAATTAGATATATTCTATATTTTTTATCTATATAAAATTATATATAATTATGAGCTTTTTTTCCCCAGTTGTGTGTGAAATTGTTGGGTGCTAAAACCTCGGGATGTGGGTTGTGGCTGCAGGAGGACCCCATGGTGGTGCCAAACCACCGGCACCCACCGGAGCAGCCGGGAAGAATCCCTGCCTTTCCCCCCCGTCACCTCGCAGCCCAGGGATGGAGTTTTGGATGGGATTTTTTGGGAGCTAAACACCTCATTTCTGCCTACGGATCCAGGGGCTCATTCCAGGAAGCTGGTTGGATATTCCTGCTGGAAATGCTCGCCCAACAGCACATTTGATAATCATCCACGGGCCCGTAGCTCGATACACCCCTGCCCATCTGCCGGCGTGGCAGCGTGCCCGCTCTCCAGATGGTCCTCGTGATTCACAGGGGCAGAGGTGCCAAAAAAAAGATGGATTTAGATGACACCGTTAGTGCCACCTCTCCCGCCTCCCCTCGGCGGTGACAGCTCCGACAAATCAGCGCCGCGGCGACAAAGAGTCCCTCTCAATGAAACACGGGAATTAGGGATGGAAGGACCTATTAGGTCATTTACTGCAGCTCCCTGCCAGCGCCTGATCAGCACATTAATCTCCCCAAGCGCAGATTTCGCCGTGGAAGGGGAAAAGCCAGGCTGCTCCCGGATATTCCGAGTTGCCAACGACGCGAGCGGGATTTCGGCTCGTGCCGCGGAGAGCCGCGAGGGCCATCTGGGGTGTCAAAATCTATTACACAAAAGTTCAGCCTCCAGGCAATCTCCGGGAGAGCAGGCCCGTGACAGACATGGAAAACGTTCCCGTTGAGGGGAGGGTCCAAAGGCAACGCAGGAGCGGGAACACGGGACAGGAAACCAGCACAAAAATATCTGGGGACGTGAAAAATGGCGCTTGGAAAGGGCAGCCAGCTCCACTTTCCCTCTTTTTTTGGCCTTCATCCCCTATGAGCTCAATTGGTTGGAGATAAAATGGCCAAAGTTGTGCGATCCATCCCCATCCCAGAGCTGGACTTGATGATCTTTGTGGGTCCCTTCCAACCTGGAATATTCTGTGATTATTATATCATTAAATATATCAGGGTTCTAAACATCTGCTGTGGCAAATACAAAGCCACCCAATGTCCTGCTTCCCAAAATGTCCCTTCTTTCCCCTTGGATTGGGATAACTTTAACAGCGTCCATTTTAAAGCAAAAAATTCCATAAATTTTTTCATAACTTTGCAAACTCTACCCAACCCCGATTTCATATCTCTTATGAGTACAAGGGGAGCAGAAAATTGAAGTGCAGCCCAATTGCAAGGTGAAGATCCAAATTTCTGCCAAAAATTTACTAAAATAAGGGAAGAAAATGGCAGAATAAAAGGATTTTCCCCTAAATGTTGCCCTCAATCTGGGATTAAGGTATTTAACAACTCCTTGCATGGCAAAAGTAAAGGATGGGTCCTTGACCAAGCCCTTGGCTTTTCCATGGGCTGGCTGGTTTTTTCCCATTTTTCCGCCCTGCAGAAATTTTTTCCCTCTTTCCTTGATTCCCTTACCAATCCCCAAAGTAATGTAAATAACACAGAGAAAAGGCAGTCATCCTGTGGGCTTCCCATGATTTTTCCTCTTTCCTTCCCAATTTGCAGAAACTGTAATTACTCAATTCACCTAATGAGGTGGATCTTCAAGGTTTCCTGAAATCCCTTGGATTCCTCCATCATTTATGTCCATATTGCCCCTGAGGTGAGAATGGTCCCCCTGATTCCTGATAGATGAGGAAATAAATGGAAATCTGATGATTTTCCACTCAACTTTTCGGTCATAGTCCACAGCAGCATTGAAAAAGTGAGGTTCCCCTGCTGTTTTACTTTTTTTGCTGGAAGTTATTCCAGGCAGAGGGTGGAAAACCCACTGATTTAATTTTTTTTTAAGAACTTCTTTGGGAAAGGCTGTGGGAAGACTTTGGAAAAGGGCAATGAGAAGTAGGGACACATTTCGAGGTGAATATTTTAAGCGCTGCCAAATATTTCGCTAGGAAAAAAAATTGAAAATGGCAGATTAAAAGGAGTTCTGCCTAAATGTGGCCCTGGAGTTGAGATAAAGGGAGTTAATGAATTTAGGGAAGGATGCAGAAAGACTTTGGAAAGGGATAGCTGCTCTTTCATGCCATAATTGGCCAAAAATCCCGTGTACAAATATCCATGAATTCAGGAAGAAACTGCTGTTATTGGGTCACTGGTTTTTTCCTCTTCACTCAAGGGAAGAGGAGAAATTCCTCGGTTTCTCCAAATGAATCCCCATTAAAATGAGCAACCGAGAGGCCACGGCTCCGAGGGGCCCCCCGCGGGCTCCCGCATCCCTGCCGAGCCCATTCCCCTTGGATGGGGCTGGGAGAGGCACCACTTAGAGAGGATGGAGGTGGCAGCACCTGGCCCGTGAAGAATTTGCTCTTCAGCTCCGGGAGGGTCCCCGCCGTGACCCCACGGCGAGACGGATCCCGCCAGGAAAACATCAGGACATTTTGCTGCCCACAAGGAAAACCGTAAATCCATTAAGGAAGGAGGGGAAATTGCCCTGCACCGGTGCTCCCTGGCCCGTGTGCATCCCACCCACCAGATGTGGTCCCTTAGGGATGAGCACAACGATCATCCCGGAGCTGCTGAAATGAGCAGCGGCCGGGCCGCACGGAGCTCCTGCCGCTTCCCTTTGTTTTTGGCGGCTTTTCCCGGGAGCAGAGCTGCCTCTGGGGCAGCCAGGCGTGGGTGCTGAGTGCTCCGTGCTGAATGGGATGCTCCTCTCCTGGTCCTTTCCTATTTTTTCCGCTCTGTCACTCCTGGAAGGGCTTTGATAGGAGATGGCAGCCGGTGATCATTGACAAAGGCCGGGAAGGAGGATGCTCATTTTGTGTCTTGGAGAAGGGAAGAAGGGAGAGGAGCAGCCTCTTCTTCCTGCTTTCATGAGCAATAAGCGGGAATATCAAAGAAAAGGATGGCAGGTTTCTGAAACAGTGGCTAAGAAAGAGATTTAAGGGCACAATGGAGCCTTGGTTTGGAATTGGAAAGAGTCCCTTTGGTTTCAGTGCCCTCTGGTAATTGGGGTTTATGGGAACAATTAGAATTGTGCCGAGATAAATAAAGACAGGAAAACAGGAAATGCATCCTATTTTCCAGCGTGCAAAGTGAGCTTTTCCCAGGGAACAAAAAAAAAGAAAAAGCCAGACTTTAATTTGTGAGGAAGAGACCGCAGAACCTTTTTATCCAAAGCTTTGAGATGCTTTCCTTACTTCTCCAAAATGCAACAATATCAGAGTAGAGATTTTTGGGATGACCATGGACACTCAGCCCCTTTGCACCATTCCATAGGCTACTCCAATGTGTACTTTTTTTCCTATATTTTTCTTTCTTTTGCCCTTTCTTCCTAGTCCGAATCTGCCTTCCCAATGGCAGGATCCAGTGGAATCAAAGATATTTATGCTGGAAAGCAGCTCCCGGCACCCTCAGTGTGAGTGGATGCAGGGAATATTCCATAATTCACAGCTGACACCAGTGGGATGATCAAAGGAATGTTACCCCTTGATCCTCACCTTCAGCAAATATAAGGAATTGGGAGATGCTTGGAGGTTCTTCCAATCTCAATGGATCTGCAATTCCATGCTCTCCTAGGATCCACCCCCAGGTTCCCCTCAACCTCTCCATGAGAAATCCAATCAGCTGTAACCAGTTCCTGGGGATGCCAAAGGTTTGGGGCCAGGCACCCCAAACTCCCCAGGGAACAAAGCATTTCCTGCTGCTGGCCAAAATGTTGGATGGGCTTTGCCTTTTGGAGGGAAAAAGAGCACCCAGGACACCTGGAAGTGGCATTTCAGGTGGGCACCTGGATTAGCAGGATAAAATCCTCACCATTTCATCCCTCTCCTGCCTATTCCTGCCCAAAAACCAGGACAAAGGGAGGTAAGAGCTTTAAAATTCCCTTTTGCTTCTGCAAATTCTATTTTTTTGCCAAACAAGCTCGGTTTTATTTCTGAGCTTTGCTTTTGCTGCTGATCACGAGGTACAGAAATCAAGGAGAAGAGCGTGAAATGAACTTGAGTTGTTTAAAAGAGCTTGATTGATATGAAGAAAAAGCATTTCCCCTTGAATTCACTGCATGGAGGGAGCTTTTTGAAATCCACACTCCTCATCAGGAAAACAAGGAATTATGTGTTCATTGAAGCCAGATCCAAAGTCTGGGAAATTACTAAAGTTAGAAAAATGCAAATGTTGGATTAGTCTGGAAGCCGGGAATTCAGTTCCATTAACTCTGACATTTCTGCACATCCATTGTGTATTTTCCCAGTTTATTTCCGTGGCTAACTGGGAGCAAAATCCACCTCAGCCTGTTGGCTCCGCAGGAAAAGGAGGGATGGCAAAGGAGGACATGGATCATGCCCCACATGCCAGGGACTTCCAGGGGCAGTGCCACCTTCCCGAGCTTCCCAGGGCTTTCCCAGCCCTCCTGAGCCCTCTCTATTCCACATCCAAGGGGGAATGGCAGGTGGGGTGTCCTGCTAGGAATGTGCCAGGCGATGCCACCCTTCCCTTGGCACCACTGCATCCGTGTCAGGCTGTCCCTGCACGGCTGGGCTGGCTCAGGCAGGTGCTGAGATGAAGCCAGATGGCCCCAGCTTTTCCATTCAGGACTCCTGAGTCACAGCCCATTCCCTGGATCCTTGAGAGAAGATGCTTCTTCCCAGTTTTTTATTTAGCATGGAAGTGCTTCGCTGAGGAATCCACCCCCGGAGCAGCCTCCCACTGTGCTTCTCCCAGGATCTCCTCTCCACGGCTGGGAAAGGAAGAAGTTTTGCTGGCAGCACAATTTCCAGCTCCCCAGGGACTGGGAAGTGCACGGGCTGCACTTAATTCCAGGGTTAATTAGTGAATGATCATTAGGATCCTCTAGCAGGGCATGCACCTGGAATGGGACACCGCAGCCAATTCTCAGCCCTGAGGATCACCAATCCCACTGGATCATCCATAGCCAGCCAGCTCCAGCAAGGCAGGAATTACTGCTAAGCCCTGAAATCCAAATTCCCGGAGGTGACAACCTGGATTGCTCCGTGGAACCCCAGGGTACAGCCCTGCCCTGCTGGAAACAGCCTTGGGATCGCCCATTCCATGTGGAAGCTGCTTGTCATGCTTGATTTACCCAGCTTATCCCATAGGCAGTTAATTAATCCCCTTCCCCAAAAACAATCATGAGTTTACTGCAGTCTGAGTGGCTTCCTGGTTTATCCCAGCTTCCCATGCTGGGATCTGCACTGGAATGATGAGTTTGGGACTGCCCCAGTCTTCCTTGGGTCTGCGATCCAAACTTTCCTCTGGCTGTGGGAAACCTCTTGGATTTGTGGCTCTCCTGAGTGCTGCCAGCTACAGCTGGGACACGAGCAACTCTTCCCTGCCTGGATCACTTATTCCAGGGAATATGAATATTTCCAAGGGAAAATGAGCATTTCCAAGGGAAAACGAGCATTTCCAAGGGAAAACGAGCTTCCCTGCAGAAGCATCGGGATGTAAAAACTGTTACAGACCTTATCCCTAATTTAATGCAATTCCCACCAGTTTAGCTCAGAAACAGCTGTGATCCAAAGCTGGGAGCAAGGAAATGTGGTTTTCCTGAACTTTTTGGGAGGAAGGAAAGCAAAACCAAATGGGGAAATGCGTTTCCCTTGGAAAAGCACAGCAGCACTTGCATTTTCCTCATGGATCTCCCCTCTCTGCCATCCCTTTCCTCCCCTTCTCCCACCAGCCAGGCTCCAAATATCCCAGCCAGGACCCAGTTCCAGAGTTTATTGTCAGCCTTCCTAAGTGTCCATAGTTCTGGCATGGAAATATTCCCCTCAAGGGACCTGTGTGGGATGGAATTGATTTTTTGGGAGAGCTTGGGAATGCTCAGTTAGGAGATGCTGGATTCCAAATGTGACAATACTTTCATTACTATTGTTGATGGTTTTGTTGTTATTATTATTATTATTATTATTATTATTATTATTATTATTATTATTATTATACACCTGATCCAGTGCAAGCACCACTGCACATTCCCAGGGTGGAAAACAGCTCTGGGTTGAAATTCCATGTGTTACAAACAGCTGTCCCAAAACTGAACTTCATCAGGATTGCCCAATCTTGGTTCTTGACCAATTTCCTTCTCCATGAGAGAAGAATGATTAAAATCCAGGATTCAGTCAGCTGGAATTGCCCATAAAAGCCAGGATATTATCATTTCTGTGAGGGAATCATCATGCCAGGGATGTAAGAGCCCTCCATGAAGGATGAATCCACAGCCAGAGCTGTTGGAAGCATTCGGAAAATAAAAGGCTTCTTGCTGTTAAGTTTCATTTAAAGGAACTTGAAATTCCCAAGAAGAGCAGCCCACGAGCTGCAGAAACCTCGTTAAGTGATTTCCAGGGCTGTTTGTTATTTTACCTCTGTTTACATGACATTTACAGCGGGGTTTAGATGAAACAACAGCTCCCTCAATCCGTTTGTAAACCCTCCCTTTCCCAAGGACAGCGGTGGTGCGCAAGGAAAGGAGTCAAGGAATGAAAATGTGAGGGAAAAGGGCTTTATCCTGGAACCTGGAGTGGCTACAAATCCAAATAAACCCAGCAACTCCCCCTTGGAAAAGCCAGGATGTCCCAGCGGGGAGGAATTGGCTGTAATTTATCCCAATTCCACAGGGTGACCCTTAAAACGTGCTGCACTTTGCATTTCTTGCCCTTTATTACCCAGCCCATCTCTGCTTTGCTTTTAAGATGATAAAAATCGTGATTAACTGAGGGGAAGCTTGCAGAGAATTTAAATCCTCCACGAGCACCTTTGCACTGCTAAACTGCTGGAAAAAAAAACAAACCCCAAAAAAGCCTCTTTTATGTGCTGGATGAAAACACAGAGCAGCAAAGTACAGAGGGAAGAAAGAAAAATGAAAAAAAAAAAAGCTTTCAGATAAAATTTTAATCATATTTGCAGTAAATCAAGAGCAGTTCTGGGTTGCTCTGAACTTTGTCCCCTTGGGTTTGTTTCAGAATGAAGGCATCACATGAGAATCCCTTTAATAATGACGTTATCTCGCTGGGTTTAGAAGAAAAGGATACAAAAATCAGGGAAAAATGGGAATGTGTGGCTCACAAAATTAAATACATGTGGGAAGCATAAAAGAACAAGCCTGAAGAGTAAATTGTGGGCTGAAGGATTCCCTTAATTGCACAGACCCCAATCATCCCCATCCCAGCCCAGCCCGGTTTTGATCCGGGGTTCTTTGGGATTTTGTGGATTATTCCAACCATCACAAGCCACATAATTCACAGGGAAAATAGAACCAAATTTCCAGCAAATTGTTCCGTTGTCAGCTCATTTATGAGGTGAAACGCTGAATTTTTCTCCAGTTTCCCAAACCCACCCCCAATATTTACAAAGGGAAGATGAAAGCAGTTCAGCCACTCAGCACAGAAGGCGACATTTTTGGGAAGTGACTTAATTGCAAACATTTTCCTTTTAGGAGCCACTCTGGGAGACACCTTAAAGGGATTTGTTTTCCGAACGTGTCGGGTGTTTAATTTCTAAAATAACATTTCGCGGCCTCAGCACTCCGAGTGATGAGTCACTTGTCAAACCTTGGCCCACGCTGCTGCCGAGTGACTCAGGGAAAAAACTGCCTGAGGCTGCTTGGAAAGAAGGCAAGGAACAGAGCAGAGGAGGTGGCCAAGATTTGAAGGATGAGTGGCGTTTTTGAGGGCAGGGAGGAGCAGACAGGGATTTCGGGGAGGGGAATGTGTCTCCATCCTCTCCTGGGGTCCTTTGTTCACCCACAGCCAGGAATTCCTTCCCAGGATCCCATCTAAACCAGATGAAGCCATTCTCCCTTGTTCTCTCACTCCATCCCTTGTCCCCAGTCCCTCTCCAGCTCTCCTGGAGCCCCTTCAGGCCTTGCCAGGGGCTCTGAGCTCTCCCTGGATCCTTCCCTTCTCCAGGGGAACATTCCCAGCTCTCTCTCCCAGCCTGTCTTATTATGCAGAGAACAAAATAAAAAACTCAACCAATTCTTGCAGATCCCCCCAAAATTCCACAACCTGGGTGAAGAAGAAACCCCTCCAAAGGGACACCCCTGCCTTTGGTGCTCCCAGTCCTCCTCCAGTGATCCCAAAATCCCTCCTGGGCTGGGGAGGAGCGGAAACCTGGGCGAGGGAGGCAGCAGCATCCATCAACAGCCAATTCATTATCCTAAACCCAGGGAGGATAATGAAACCCGCTGAAATATGGGACCAAAGGCCAAGGTTGGGTTTCCCTGGAAACCAGAGCATTGTGTTGGCTGACTTCTGTTGTCCCCAAACGTTGCCCTCGGTATTCCAGCGCCGCTGCTTTGCCAAGGGAAACGTCGGAGCATTTCCCCCCTTGCCTCCCCTCCCCTCCCTCCCTGCATCAGGCTGACTTTATCACCACTGATTTCTTACTGAAAGGATTCCAAAGGTTGCCTTTTTTCCATCATTCCCAAAGTTTTCCCCCTTTAATCCTCATCAAGACGCTGTCATTTATTCCCATAAATATCCTGGCCCACTGAGTATCTCCTTGGCCCTTGCCAATCTCCAGGAAAATAAAGGAGTGACCTCGCTGGGGCTGTGGTGATAAGGCTGGGATTTATCAGGAGGAGCTCCTAGGAGCCCTGTTTTCATTTTTCCAGCTGGGGCATAAATCAAGGGGGTGTGGGGATCATTCATCCCTGGTGGTGGATCTGTCAGCGTGGGGAAGGACGGGGGAGCAGGGAGATTTGTGAGGATCCCTCCTCTCCCTTCCTGCTGTCACCCCTGATGGAAATGTGAGCTCACACTGGGAATAGCTGGGCAGAAGGGGCTGATGAATTGCTCCACCAGACCATTCATATTGTCTGCTCATAATTCCCAGTGTTTTATCTCCGTGTTTTCAAACGGCGAGGGAATTTCGGGGCTTTTTGCACGCCATTCCTTAAACAAGACAAACTATTTTTAGTGACTGAACCTTTCCAAGGAGGGGTGAAAACGAGATGGGCTTTCCAGCAGGATTTTTAATGCTCAACAGCACTTTTCCCCCCTCTCATGAGGACCCCAAAAGCAGCTCCAGCCAGCCAGGAGATGCTTCTACAACCTCTGCTTTATCAAACCCGCTGTGTGCAGCAACTCCTCTCCCCTTGGTGGCAAGGAAAGGTGATTTTTCCTATTTTGTGTGGATAAAGAAGTGCCTCGGGCCCTGGGATGTGCTCTAATAACAACCAGCCCCACGCAGCAGGAGCTGCTCAAGAATGGAAAATGGAGATAAAACTGTGTAAACATTAAGCAAGGGATTAAAACATCGCCACGTTTGATGAGAAAGCCCAGAAATATCTTCCAGGAGTTCTCCTGAACCGCCTCGTTTTCCATGTTTTGTCTGTCAGCTCTGCCCCCCGAGCAGAAAGGCAGCTGAAAATCCCACAAACAGCCTGGTCATGGGGGAATGACATTCCTGCCATTCCAGGACTGGGAAATGCAGGAAATATTTGACATTCACCATCCTTCCTCAGGGGAAGGAAATTCCTGTTTTTTCCTTACCCCAGATAATTTCAGTCCCTCCCTCCCCAGCCCACAAAGGTTTATCAACATCAGGGCTTGGACTTGACGATGTTAAAGGTCTTTTCCAACCTTAATTCCGTGAATTTAACTTCCTTTGATTTAAATTTGAGGAGGCAAATGGTCAGTGTGTCTATTTGGGTTTATTTCCAAGGGGAGGAAAGGGATGGCAGAGAGGGGAGATCCATGAGGAAATGCAACTGCTGCTTGTGCTTTTCCAAGGGAAACGCATTTCCCCCGTTTGGCTTTGCTTTCCTTCCTCCCAAAAAGTTCAGGAAAACCACATTTCCTTGCTCCCAGCTTTGGATCACAGCTGTTTCTGAGCTAAGCTGGTGGGAATTGCACTAAATTAGGGATAAAGTCTGTAACAGCTTCCCAGCAGGAATTTTCCCTGTCCCAGAGGGAATTCTGAGCTGTGTCCCAGGGGTCTCCTTGGAGCTCATCTCTGCAGGGTGAGGCTGCTCAGGGAGGGATCTGTGTCCCCTGGCTGGAAAATCCTGCTGGGAATGTGAAAACATCCCTGATTTCCTCCCCCAGAAAAAGAGGCAAAAGCTGGGAATGGTGCTGAGGGGAAATTTCTGACAGGGAGCTGGGAATGGTGCTGAGGGGAAAATCCTGCCAGGGAGCTGGGAATGCTGCTGATGGAAAATTTCTGACAGGGCGCTGGGAATGCTGCTGGCACAGGGGGACAGGGATCCCCTCCAAGGCCAGTTTTCCACAGGGAGGGATGGAGGAGAGGGGCCTGCCTGACCCAACCTGCCTTTAATTGCCTCATTCCCATTCCCATCCCTCCATTTTCCTTTCATGCCTCCTCTGCTGTCCCTCCCTGGCTCCTCACATCTCCCCAGGCCTGGCTCCCTCTTCTTTCACTGCCATTTCAAATGCCCCAAAGGGTTGGATTTTTATTTCTCTGCCTCTTGCTTCCCCGAATGCTTTCCCTTGGGAATAACACCGGGGCCTCATCTTTCATTCCCTTCTGAGGTGAGATAAAAGGAAAAGGGACATTAAACCCACACAAAGCACCCCAACTTCACTTTGATCTGATAGGACCAGAATCATAACAATGCACAAATTCAGCACAGCCAGAAAGGAAGGTTTCCAGGAATTAAATTTTTTTTAAAATTGAGGTTCAGGGGAAATTCAAAGTCTTGCACATGAAGGCATTCCACCCTGCCAAATCATTCCCAGTTTTATGGTGAGGAAAAGGGAATTGAGCCTTATTTGCCATCACCAAAATCATGGAAGTGCATCGAACCAAAGCAGCCTTTCCCAGGAAACTTATGCAAATCGAGGGGGAAATTATCACCTACTCCTATTAGAATGGACCTAACATTAGTAAGACAGTTAATTAAACACAAGACCTAAGTGAAATTTTGAACAGAATCCGGAAAAATAGAGAGAAAACTCTAATTTCTGCCCACCATGGTACAAAAGAGATAAACAGAGTTCTGCAGAGAATAAAACAAGGAGCAGACCATCAGTGGTGGGATGTAATCTTTAGATAATCACCAACTGCAACTGGGATTTTTAATACTTCGTGTCACCTCATTGAAGCTTTACTGATATTAGCTGGGGCAAATATAATTTTAGAGTTATCTTTTATAGTAGTCATCTTTTATAATTTCAGTCCATCCCAATCCACAAGGGTTTATTATCAACATCAGAGCTCAGGCTTGATGATGTTAAAGGTCTTTTCAACCTTAATTCCATGAATTTAAGTTCCTTTAATTTAAGTTTAAGGAGGCAAACAGTCTGTGCGTCTGTTTGGGTTTATTTCCCAGCTTTTGCCTCTTTTCCCTCTTTTTCAGGGGGAGGAAATCAGGGATGTTTTTCACATTCCAGCAGGGTTGTGCCAGCCAGGGGACACGGCTGATGTTACAATAACTTGATGATGGTTTTTGGAATTAAAGAACGCTGCAACCTCCTTGTGAAACGCACACAGCCCACGTTCCTGCATGCCCTGCCCCAGTGGGACCCTGCACATCCTCCAAGTCCCCTTCCTGTCTTAGGGGCTCTTGACTGAGCCCAGCAGAGCATTTTTAGTGCAGAAAATTCAAATATTACAGATTTTTCCCCCAGTTTTCTGGGAGGCATGCAGGGATGCAAACTCCAACCTGGCCTCGGACGCTTCCAGGGCTGGGGCAGCCACAGAACCTGCCCATCCTCCGTGTAAAAATCCACGACAATTCTCATTTCAGTTCTGCTTCACCACTGGGCTTCAACGGCCCAGCGAATTCCTGGGAAGCGCCGCCTTTGCACCCATCTGGATCCCGCCCCTGTTTGATTCCTCAGTAATTACCGGGAATTCCTCGGGCAATCAAGCCTTTATCAGCGGCGGGTGCTCCTGCACAGACGAGCAGATATTAAAGGGCATCGCCTTACAAAAATCAGCATAATGGCTTTTAGTCCCGGCCTAAATTTGTGCCGGAACATCTGGCTCGAGGTGTGTGTGTTTAACTGTGCACACATCGCCTTAATTAGAGGGGGATCAAGGCTGGGGCACGGAGTCCCCGGCAAGCATTCACTCTCTATTTTCATTTAAAGCACTCTCTATTTTCATTTAAAGCAGATAATGATCGAAGTTCTGCCTCTGCTTGCAATAAAAATTTCATTTTTTTGGTTTTGGTTTCATTTCAAGGAGCTGAGCTCGGGTGCATCCCCCTCCAAACCTCACATCCCATCTTCTTGCAGCTCCCTGGTTTTGGGGTTTTTGGGGCACCCTGCATGCCCATAAAGCCAGAAATCCCTGTCACACAATAATATTTTGGTTTTATATAGGAATGGATCCATCAGCTTTGGGCACACCCCGGCCCCCAGCACTACTTTGGGCCCAAATCCACAATAAGGGTTAAAAGAGAATAAACAATAATGAACAACTGCTGCTGGCTGGGGCACTCTGCGGTGGGAGCCATGGATAAACACAGGATATTTCACTGCTGATGGGACATTTCTGGGCACCTCGGGAGGGAAGCTGTTGTCTCCATGTCCCTCCTGCCACAGCTCCACACCCCATTTGGGCGTTTCCATCCGTGAAAATTCCATGGATTCGTGCACAATCCAGGGGACAGCAATTAACTCTGCCAATCCCCTCATCCATCAGGAATCTGCGCCCCCCAGAGCTGCTGGAGGTGTCTCATCCCATTTTCCCCCTGGCTTGGCTGGCACACAGGCATGGACATGTCCCATCTCCTTGTCATTCCAGCTGGGATCAGGGGTCTCATCCCTGGGGGGGGTGGGCTAGGGAGCTCAGAATTGTAAAATTGGATTTTAGGAGCCTCATCTCCCTTTATTCCCCTGCTGCAGGAGGGAAGGGCTCCAGCAGGGCTGTCCCAAACTTCCCCAGAGCGTTGTAGGATCATGGAGGGGATGGTTGGAAGGGGCCTTTAAAGGTTGGATGGGCTTGGAGCAGCCTGGGATAGTGGAAGGTGTCCCTGCCCTTGGCAGGGGTGGGATGGGATGGATGGGATGGGATGGGATGGGATGGATGGGATGGGATGGGATGGGATGGGATGGGATGGGATGGGCTTTAAGGTGCTTTCCAACCAAACTCTTCTGGGGTTCTGGGATTGTGGGGTTCTAAATTCCATCTGTGGGAATTTCTCAGAGCCAGAGAAACCCTTGGGAGTCCTGGATTGCATGTGGCCCCAGCAGGAGGGGATTTCCAGCTCTCCTTGAGGAGTCACAGAGAAATCTGGAATGCAAATCCTTGAAGTTCATCGAGTCCAACCATTCCCTGCCCTGCCCAGGCCACCACTGCCCCATGTCCCCAGGTGCCACATCCACAGGGCTTTAAATCCCTGCAGGATTGGGGACTCCACCCTGCATGGATTTAAGTTGTTCCAGGACTTGAGCACTTTTTGGGAAAGAAATTTTCCCTCAGATCCAACCTAAACCTCTCCTGGTGCAACTTAGGGCCATTTCCTCTTTTCCTCAAGCCTGGCATGGAGGAAACAGAGCTGGGACCCAAATCCTTCTCCCCAGTGGTGAGGAATTTTCATGGCTAATGCCAAGGGGTTTTAGCCATGTGGGATTATTCCCTTAAATTCCTGCTCTGCTGAGCTCCACGTTTCATATTTACCCCCCAGCCAGCTCTCTCCAGTCCTGTCCAAGCACACCTTGCCAAAGGAACAGCCCACACCAGGCTCCAGAGGGAAAATCCAGAATTTCCAGTGCTTTAAGATCCCCACAGATGCATTATTTAGGGGAAAGATGCAGGGATGGGGGGCAGGAATGAGCTCGAGATGAGACCCAGATGGCCCAGCCGAGGAGGGGAGCAGCCTTTGCCTCCCTGGTGATGGATGCACAAATCCCTCCTGCAGCTGGGGGATGGATGGTGATGGATAGGGAGAGCATTAACCTTGTCACTTGGAATAGGTCACCCAGAGATTTTATCACGTTTTAATCCATGGTTTTTATCATGTTTTTATCATCCCAGCCCTTCCGAAGGGAAACACGGAGATGGGGATGGACAGGGGCAGTGTTCAGGGGGTTTGATGATAATTTTTTTAATGCTTCCCTTTCCTGAGTCCTGTTTTTTTTTTTTTATTTTGGGTTTAGGTTTTTTTTTTTTTTTTGGCTGTGGAATGAGATGCCCATTTCCCAAGATTTATGTCATGAAATTAGTGATGTACAATTCCCGATGGCCGTGAATTCACATGTCCTTGAGGGCACAGCAGGTTTAAGGGAACACCCCACAGGCAGGGGGTGTTTTTAGGGCTGTTCCACCCAAAAGGATGAATCTTTCCAAAGCACCAAACACCATGTTTCCCATCAATCCAGGAAAATTTGTCCTTCTTCCCTGCATCTTCACTGGGAACATTTCCCATTTTCACCTCTTTTTTCCATCTCTGTTTTCCATCACCTTTCCATTGAAGTGAAAGGGAAAGGGAAAGGGAAAGGGAAAGGGAAAGGGAAAGGGAAGGAAAGGAAAGGGAAGGAAAGGAAAGGAAAGGAAAGGAAAGGAAAGGAAAGGAAAGGAAAGGAAAGGAAAGGAAAGGAAAGGAAAGGAAAGGAAAGGAAGAAAGGAAAGGAAAGGAAAGGAAAGGAAAGGAAAGGAAAGGAAAGGAAAGGAAAGGAAAGGAAAGGAAAGGAAAGGAAAGGAAAGGAAAGGAAAGGAAAGGAAGGAAAGGAAAGGAACGGAAAGGAAAGGAAAGAGGAAAGGAAAGGAAAGGAAAGGAAAGGAAAGGAAAGGAAAGAAAGGAAAGGAAAGGAAAGGAAAGGAAAGAAAGGAAAGGAAAGGAAGGAAGGAAGGGAAGGGAAGGGAAGGGAAGGGAAGGGAAGGGAAGGGAAGGGAAGGGAAGGGAAGGGAAGGGAAGGGAAGGGAAGTGAAGGGAAGGGGAAGGAAGGGAAGGAAGGGAAGGGAAGGGAAGGGAAGGAAAGGAAGGAAAGGAAAGGAAAGGAAAGGAAAGGAAAGGAAAGGAAAGGAAAGGAAAGGAAAGGAAAGGAAAGGAAAGGAAAGGAAAGGAAAGGAAAGGAAAGGAAAGGAAAGGAAAGGAAAGGGAAGGGAGGGAAGGAAAGGAAAGGAAAGGAAAGGGAAAGGAAAGGAAAGGAAAGGAAAGGAAAGGAAAGGAAAGGAAAGGAAAGGAAAGGAAAGGAAAGGAAAGGAAAGGAAAGGAAAGGAAAGGAAAGGAAAGGAAAGGAAAGGAAAGGAAAGGAAAGGAAAGGAAAGGAAAGGAAAATGATGGTATCCAGTTATTATATTCTTTTTATCCCTAATTGAGCTGTCTGGAAGGGATAATTGTGGTCTCAGGCTGCTTTTGACCCAGGAATAGAATAATGGAATGATAGAACCAATAAAGCTGGAAAAAAACTCCAAATAATTGAGTCCAACCATGTCCCCAAGTGCCACATCCACACGGATTTTCAATTCCTCCAGGAATGGGGACTCCCCCACTGGACAACCCTTTCCATGAAGAATTTTTTTTTTCCCTAATGTCCAATCTTTAGGAAGTGACATCTCAGACGAAACAAGACCTAAAAAGGGCTTCTCCATTCCATGGGGACAATTTGGTGGGTTGGTGACTGTGGCTGTGCATGAGGGTTGTTCTCCCTGACTGGGAGGATTCAGGGGTGCAGCAGGAAGAGATTGGATCCAGGGAATCATCCTGTCCCAATTTAATGCCATCAAGCTCAGGCTAGTGGGATTTTTATCTGGAAAAGCCACTCAAGGAAAGTGCTTAGGAAGGGGCTAAACAGATGCCTGAGTTCTGATGGAAGAAGTCGTTAAAAACACGAAGAAATAAAATTTTAAGACAGCAAATAAGAAAAAGAGGGAATATCCCAGCACTGGAGAGGAGAGGATCCGCACGGAGTTTTTTAAGAGGTGTTGATGTCTGCGGGAAATTCAGGCAACGGGAGGCTCAGCTTTGGCTCTTCCCATCTGCATCCCAAAGGAAAGGAGCTGAGTTTCCCCCTGGCACATCCCCAGTTCCCAGGATCATTCCCATCCCAGCCTGTCCCTGGAATGATGAGGACACCAGAGCCCCTTGCCCTGGGTCAGGGCTCACTGATGGCAGAGCACAGAGTGAATTTTTATCACCTTTTTGGCATCAGCCACAAAACCAGGGCAGAATCTGTTCCATCTGCTCCATGCTCACGCCCTCAAAAGTTGAGATTAAATTAATTTCTCGAGCAGGGCCGGGAGGTTTTTTGGGACAACGATGCACCAGGGTGTATTTATGTCACAGGACTGAATTCTCTGGGATTTAGGGCATCTCCTCCCTGGAGCAGAGCTCTGTGCTCCAAATTCCACCAGTGCAACCTCTCCTCAGGCTGTGCAGGAAAGAGGATTTCACCCTCACAGCAGCTAAATCCACCTTCAGGGGGAAAGGCACCAGCAGCCTCTTGTCCCAGATGGAATTATCTTGGGAACCACATTTAACTCAGTCTTTCACTTTGTTTCAGTTCAAACACAGAAAAACATATGTGGATACAGAGAGGTATTTACACAGCGTTTATTTTTAGATTTAATCTGATGCAGAAAAAGGAATTAAAAAAAAAATCAAGCTAGGGGAAGGTGAAAATTAATTTCTGAGACGTGGCTGGACCTGCTGCACTTCGTAATAAGATTTCAGATCAGTATGTTGATGGAATATTCCCTGGAACAAATATTCTGAGGGGAAAGTGGGGCAAGGATGGCTGGGGGCTTTCCAAGCCTTTGGATCAGCACTGCAGAAACAGGAGGAATATCCAGTCTGGGAAAAAATACAGGGTTTAAGCTCTCAGTTGGAGAAAGCCCCAATACATTCAGGAATTTCACCCCATGGGGGGATGATGCATTTACAATTCGCTCTCTCTCTAGTGAAGGCTTTGCTCTTGTTAAGGGATTATTCTCATTTTTGGGGTGAGCTCAGATCAGGCACTTTTGGCTTGGATCGTCCCTGTCAGGACTGGGGAGGTTAACCACCAAAAAGGGTGGATTTCCCCCAAAAACATTCCAGAGGTTTCCAGTGCCAAACTCTCCTGTCACAGCCACAGCGACTGGAAGAAGAATTCAACCCTGAAAGCAGCACCCATGGCCTGTGTTCTGCACACACTCTTGGAAAAGACTGCCCAAAATATTGACTGACAAAGATTTTAAACATTGCTCCAGTGCTTTACAACACCAAAAAAACTGAATTTATTTAAACTTTGTGCGGCTGTTTTGCAGCAGGGATGAGTCAGAGTTTGTGAGCACAAGCTCGGGCTGCAGGGCTGTGTTCTGGGCAGGTTCCTCGGGCTGAAGATGGAGATTTTATTAAATCTGGGCTGAAAATGAAGTTTTTAAAATGGATTTGGATCCCTGGATGTGCAAATATTCATGGTCAGGTTGGATGGGGCTTGGAGCAACCTGGGAGAGGGGAAAGTGTTCCCACCATGGCAGGGGTGAATTTAAATATTTCAGACCTTTAAATATCTCTTCAAACCCAAACAGATCCATGATTCATTCAAGTAATTTCAGATAAAATGAGGTAATTTACAGGAAATTTGATTAAAAACCTCCTGGTTTTTTGGAGTCTGGTAAAAAACAGGACTGAAGGAGCTGTTGCTGGTGTTAAATATTTATTTATCACTGCTGGGTGGTGGAAAACAGATTTTTAAGCTGGAAAATCGAGGCTGAGCCTCAGAATAAGGAAAGCTCAGCTTTCCCAGAGAGGCTGTGGCTTCTCCTGGATCCCTGGAAGTATCCAAGGCCAGGCTGGATGGGGCTGGGAGCAGCCTGGGATCCTTGGAGCACTCTGGGGTGGTGGAAGGTGTCCCTGCCCATGAGCTGAGAGATTGCTCATGTGCCTTCCACCCAAACCATTCCCTCATTCCATGGTGATTCCATGGTGATTCCATGGTGATTCCATAACAGCTCCATGACGATTCCATGATGACTCCATGAAAACTCCATGATGATTCCATGATGATTCCATGATCACTCCATGATGATTCCACGACGATTCCATGATGACTCCATGACAATTCCAAGGCAATTCCAAGGCGATTCCGTGACGATTCCATAACAGCTCCAAGACAATTCCATGATTCCATAATGACTCCATGAAAATTCCATGATGATTTCATAACAGCTCCATGATGATTCCATGACGATTCCATGATGACTCCATGATGATTCCAAGACAATTCCTTGATGACTCCATGACGATTCCATGATGATTCCATAACAGCTCCATGGTGATTCCATGATGACTCAACGATGATTCCATAACAGCTCCATGATGGTTCCATGACTATTCCATAACAGCTCCATGACGATTCCATGATTATTCCATAATGACTCCATGACGATTCCATGACAGCTCCATGATGATTCCATGATGATTCCATGATGATTCCATGATGATTCCATGATGACTCCGTGATGATTCCATGATGATTCCATGACAATTCCATGACGATTCCATGACGATTCCATGACAGCTCCATGGCGATTCCATGACGATTCCATGACAATTCCATCCCCTCACACCATGCAAGGCCGTGACCCACTCCTGACTCAGCCTCCTGGCACGCAATCAATGAAATTTGGGTTTTTCGTGAGTCAGAGCCCTCACCTGTGAGCGATCAGAAGTAAAAACTCAATCCAGACCCTCCTGAGATCAGAATCTCAGCCCATCTGCGCCTTCAGACCCTTCAAACAGCCCGGAACAAAAACTGTTTGGAGGAAAAAATCCCAAATAAAGGATTTCAGAGAGAAGCCTGAGCTGCAGGAGCTGTCGCACCTGGTTAGCTCCAACATGAGGCTGCAACGTGGATTCATGGCCCAGCATGGATCACTCCAGAGGCTGGGATGAGGGATTTTGACAGGAAGGATGGATCCCTCAATTTTATTTTTTTTTTTTTGTACCTAAATATAAAGTTCAGCAGAATTTAAAAAAAAAAAAAAAAACAAAACCAGCTGACAAAGGAACAAAAGGATACGGGGAACATCTAGAGGAGAAATGTAGTGTTTTAAAAGAACATGGCATAAAAAAATCTGTGTTTTGTCCTCAGCCTGATGTCTGGCCAAAAGCTCAATCAACTTTTCCCCAGCTTCACGGAGATTTTGCATTTTTTCCTATTATTTTCCCTTGATTAGCCCATGTCCCACTATTGCTCCTGTCTCCATCTGGGAGCAATCTTCGTTCTCAGCCACAGCAGGAATTTTTTTTAGGGCATTCCTTGAAAATTGTAATTCATTTGGATTCATGAGAGCCCAAGATGTCCCTGTGTGTCTTCCTGCACCATCCAAGTGCCACCAAACCACATCCATGGCTTTTTTCCATGGTTTATATTGAAAAAAAAACGCTGCCACAAATGCCCAAATGATGCCAAATTTTTAATTCTTCCATTTTTTTCCCTCACATATGGTAATCGTTTTTCCATTTAAAAAAAAAAAAAAAAAAAAGCATGTGCATGGCATTTGCTAAGGATAAAAAAAATAAAATAAAATAAATTAATTTTTTGGGGGGAAGCTCTGTCTTTTGGAAGGAAAACAATGCTTTTGAAACTCTTGTTTTAAAGAGTGTCATTGCTCGTGTCAGGCTGAAAATATTTGGCTCAAGTTCAAGTGCAATAAAAACAGCTTTTGAAACGTCCAGATTTACAGTAAAACAGACATTCCAGCCTCCACACAGCTCTGGATCCAGAAAATCCTTAGGAGCACTTGGGACAACCCACCCTGGAGACACCGAGCAGCTGTTTTGCCATTCCAGTGGCAAGAAAAAAGGAGGAATTTTGGGACATCTCTTGGTTTCCCAAGCACTGGGATTGTTCTGTGTGTGCAAACAATGGATCCATCAAATCCAACCCTGCTTTTCCCAGGATCTTGGATCCTCAGCACAAAAATGATGGGAAATAAATACAGAGGAAAGTCCTTAACCTGAGGAATGGAATGTTGGATGAGTTTTAGGGAAGGGAGATTCCAGTGGGACAATCAAAGGAAGGCAACCTCGCTCCAAGGGTGCCCAGGGATGGATCCCAACAACTTCCAGATTCCCAAACCCACCTAAAACAGGGACAGAATCCATGCTGCTGGTTCTGGTTCAGGAGATAAATACAGAGGAAATAAATATAGAGGAAAGTCTCTCCTTAACCCAAGGAATGGAATGTTGGATGAATTTTAGGGAAGGGAGACTCCAGTGGGACAATTGAAGGAAGGAGACATCGCCCCATGGGCACTCAGGGATGGATCCCAACAACTTCCAGATTCCCAAATCCACCTAAAACAGGGACAGAATCCATGCTGCTGGTTCTGGTTCTGGAGATAAATACAGAGGAAATAAATATAGAGGAAAGTCTCTCCTTCACTTGAGGAATGGAATGTTGGATGAGTTTTAGGGAAGGGAGATTCCAGTGGAAGGATCGAAGGAAGGAGAGCTCGCTCCAAGGGCACTCAGGGATGGATCCCCACAACTTCCAGATTCCCAAACTCACCTAAAACAGGGACAGAATCCATGCTGCTGCTTCTGGTTCAGGAGATAAATACAGAGAAAAGTCTCTCCTTCACTTGAGGAATGGAATGTTGGATGAATTTCAGGGAAGGGAGATTTCAGTGGGACAATCAAAGGAAGGAGCCCTCGCTCCAAGGGTGCTCAGGGATGGATCCCAACAACTTCCAGATTCCCAAACCCACCCAAAACAGGGACAGAATCCATGCTGCTGCTTCTGGTTCAGGAGATAAATACAGAGGAAATAAATATAGAGGAAAGTCTCTCCTCAACCCAAGGAATGGAATGTTGGATGAATTTTAGGGAAGGGAGATTCCAGTGGGACAATCGAAGGAAGGAGCCCTCGCCCCATGGGCGCTCAGGGATGGATCCCAACAACTTCCAGATTCCCAAACCCACCTAAAACAGGGACAGAATCCATGCTGCTGCTTCTGATTCTGGAGATAAATACAGAGGAAAGTCTCTCCTTAACCCAAGGAATGGAATGTTGGATGAATTTCAGGGAAGGGAGACTCCAGTGGGACAATTGAAGGAAGGAGACCTCCTCACTCCAAGGGCGTTCAGGGATGGATCCCCACAACTTCCAGCTTCCCAGATCCACCTAAAACAGGGACAGAATCCATGCTGCTGCTTCTGATTCTGGAGATAAATACAGAGGAAATAGATATAAAGGAAAGTCTCTCCTTCACTTGAGGAATGGAATGTTGGATGAGTTTCAGGGAAGGGAGATTCCAGTGGGAGGATTGAAGGAAGGAGCCCTCACTCCACGGGCGCTCAGGGATGGATCCCAACAACTTCCAGATTCCCAAACCCACCTAAAACAGGGACAGAATCCATGCTGCTGCTTCTGATTCAGGAGATAAATACAGAGGAAAGTCTCTCCTTAACCTGTGGAATCAAGTGTTGGATGAGTTTCAGGGAAGGGAGATTCCAGTGGGACGATCGAGGGAAGGAGACCTCACTCCAAGGGCGCTCAGGGATGGATCCCACCAAATTTCGTGCTTCCAACTTCCCAAATCCACCTCAAACAGGGACAGCAGCCATGCCGCTGCCTGTGCCACACATCCATAGTGCCACATGCCACGTAATTAACTTAATTAGCCAAAGCCCGACGAGCAACAGGCGCCGGGACTGCTCCCCAAACCATCAACGTGACAGGAGAGCCGGGGCTAATTAACACCTCCTTAATACCTCCACAAATACCAAACCTGCTGCCGGGAGAAAGAGTTTCACACTTCCTTATCAAATTAGGGCGAAAGCGCTCCTAATGAGCGAAAATCAATTAGTGCACACCCAAATGAATGTATTTGTGCTGTCAGCAAGAGTTATTTGCATAACAGTTTGCAAGGGCAGGGGAGATGCTGGAGCTGCTCGGGTTCCTAATGAGGAGCTGCTGCTGGAAAAAATTGTTTTATCCAAGTCCCGACAGCACCAGGAGCATCACAGGCGATCCTGCAGGGCTGTGTGTCCAAAAAAACCCCAAATTCCAGGTGAGGAATGGGAATGACTTTCCAGCCCGGCATTGCTGATGGAGACCTGGTTCTTCCCTCGTTTATCCAGAGCGGTGAATTCCTCTTCAGAGCATCTCCAGGGAAAAATTAACAGCTGGAAATGGTACCCAGCAAGCCAAAATAGCTCTTGGAAAATCACCCTTAGTTTTGTGCTGTTGTTAGAAGTTCTAATTAAACTGGGGGAGTGGCTCAGGAATGAATGGAGCAGAGATCAACAGCAAAGGATTCTGATCAGATTTAATTTTATTACAGCTCCTTAAAACATTTTCTTGCCTTTCTGGCGTCTTCCAATGTAGTCTGGACCTTGGATTTAATAGTTTTGGAGGTGTGTTTGTGACTAATTCCAATGTGCCTCAATGGAATAGTCATGGAGTCACAGAATCATGGAATGGTTTGGGTTGGAAAGGATCTTAAAGCCCATTTAATTCCAATCCCTGCCATGGGGCACTTTCCACTATCCCAGGTTGCTCCAAACCCCATCCAGCCTGGCCTTGGATACTTCCAGGGATGGGGCAGCTTCTGTGGGCAGAAATATAAAAATAAAATTTACGAATAAATATAAATATAAATATAAATATAAATATAAATATAAATATAAATATAAATATAAATATAAATATAAATATAAATATAAATATAAATATAAATATTACAGACTGTGGACCGAAATAACTTCCCACAAAGCTGAAATCTTGAATTCCTCTCAGGAGGAACACACAGCCCCCAACAGCCCTGACAGTATTTTCCAGCCCATTTTCTCCTTTAAAATCCAGTGGTCAATTCTCCAGCTTGGGAAAAATCCATTCAATAGAAGGCAGAACATTTTCCTGGTAAAACAAAATCAGGTTTGAAGATGCGTGGGCAGGGTGATGCTCCGTGATGATCCCAAGCTTTTCACATCCTCAGTGTTATTTTCCAAGGACAATAATAACTGTGTTCACACAAACCCATTAAGCACTCAATGACAACATTTTTAGAATCCCTGTTTTCATTTCAGTCAGGTTATTAAAAGGTGTGGGCACTGGAGAATGTTTTAATCCCCTAAAAAAATAACAATAAAGCAAACAGCCCCATTTATTTAATGTCCTTGGAATTATCTGCAGCAAATATAAAATTATTTTTAAAACTGGGATTGATGGGAGGCGCCCCCCAAGTAGGGGGGGATGAGGTGACTTTTTATGGTCCCTTCCAACCCAAAATATTCCACAACTCTAAATCCATGCTGGAGGTCACTCCTGGGGAAATTTCCCCAGAAATTTTCTTCTCGAGCCCCTCGATCTTTTGGGACCCCACTTTTCACTGGATTCTCTGCGGTTCCTTTCACGTGCCCACGGTGGGGTTTGGCTGCTGTGGGATCTGCAGCCCCAGGAATTCCCAGCGTGCTGGGACTGCAGCCTCTCCGGTTAACATAGTTCACGCATTCCCCGGGCTCCCTCTGCATCCTCCAGCGATTCCAGCTGCCCTGGGGGCTCCACCATGCCCTGCTCCAGCACATCCATCACCCTGGGGGCTCCAGGGAACACTGCAGGCTTTGCAGCCCTGGATTTACCCCAGAAAACAGGGGGGAAATGCATAATATTTCAAATTTCTGCACTGAAATTTTAACTAATTTTAACTTTCCGCACTTTCTGCTGGGCTCAATCCAGTTCTTATCTCTGGTTTTTGTCTGGCAGCCATGGGGAGAGCATTTCCTAAAGCAAGCAGGGCCTGCAGAGGAGTTTTAAACAGAGTTTCTGGGGAAAGCAGAGGGTTTGTCACAGGCTGGTTGTGTCCATCAGGAGAAATTTGGGATAAAGAGGACGGAATCCGAGGCTGGGAATTCTTGGCCCGAGCCAAACGTGCAGAAATCCCACACTGGGGAAGGTGGGCATCCCAATCCTTGATATAACTTTACATCTTTCTACAAAAAAAAATAGAAAATCCCTTAAATCAGCACAAATTTCCCTAAATCACCACAGAAAAAATTCCCAGAAGGAAAAGGAGACAATCCTGGAAGGGGAGGGATGAGAAAAATGGGGACAAACTTTATGCAGGGCTGCTGTGACAGGACAAGGGGAATGTTTGTAAAATGAAGGATTTTGCTGGATTTGGATTGGATTTAAGGAAGGAGATTTTGCAGTGAGGCTGGGAAGGCCCTGGAATGGAATTCCCAGACAAATTGTGGCTGTCCCATCCCTGGAAATGTCCAAGGACAGAATTTGGAGCAACCTGGGGCAGTGGCAGGTGTCCCTGCCCGTGCAGGGATTGGAATTAGATGGCATTTAAAGGTCTCTTTCAACCCAAACCGCTTTATGATTTATGATTATTTGTCCAGGAAAATGAAAATCAATTGCAGCTTCCTGTCAAATTTTATGCAAAAGAAAGAAAATTCCATGGAAACAGATCTTTCCTCTCCTCTCACATCACTCCACAGTCTGCTGAGGGCTTTATTTTCTCTCTGAAAATAAATGTTCTCGTGCTCTATCTGGGTCTAATGCATAATTTGAACATTCTGAGGGAGATCTTTGATAGAAATCAGGTTGTAATCTCCTGGAAAGGATGGGAGGCTGCAAGGTCAGTGCCTGAACAAGATGAGAGCAGATCAGCACCTAATAAAGAAAGCAAATATCAGTGAGGGAGGAGGGAAAATAAATTCCTGAAGGGCTGAAACCAGGATTCCCAGCCTCGTGGGAGAAGCAGGGAGAAGAGTGGGAATGAGGGGGATCACAGGAGCTTGGAAAAACCCATCAGCCTCTTACAGACACCTCCGAGATGATTCTCATTTACACACGAGGAAATTGGCACGGGGCAGCTCCTTGGCTGGTGCAAATCAGCTCCGGGGCAGGACAAACAGCCGGAATAAATATCTGGGAAAAAGCTGGGAAAGGCTGAGCTGCCAGAGCCATTAACGCCGAGCAGCTCGTTACCTGGCGCAGTAATTAACGCTGTGCTCCTGGAGGTGCACTCTGATGCCTCAGCTTTGGCTTTTCCATGTTTCAGGCTCTGTGCTGCTTTAGGTGCAGCTCTGAGCTTCACATTCAGTGGTGCTGAGCTCTGTGCACAGAGCAGGGAGACAAAACAATTCCTGCTCCAGCTGGGCACCAAGGACAAATGAGCCAAATCTCAGGTTGGTGCTCCCAAGAGCACAAACAGCTGTGGAAGAGGTTTTACAGCAGCTCCTGTGAGCCACAGAGAAGTTTGACAAGAGGATCCATCCTTAACCCTGAAAGAATTTTCTACCAAGGTCTTTGACATAGAAACCAAGAAGGAAAGAAGGATAAATAAGGGAAACCTGCAGCTGCCTGTTCCAATGAGCACTTTGTTTGTTTCTCGTGACCAATGAGTAAAGGGTAAACTTCTGAGCTTTGTAAGAATGTATAAAAAGCATGCATAAAAACATATATAATAAAATACAAACAATAAAATATATATAATAAAAACAGTTTGAAGCCTTCTGAAAATGGAGTGTGCTGCTTTGGACTGTCTCTGTCTCAACTACAACAAACCCCGTGGGCTGGAGAGAGAAAAACAAGCAGGGTGGGACTGCAGGGGCTAAAGCTGGAATGGGACAATGAACTGCAAGGTGCAAATGGAGCAGAACTGATCCCAGGGACAGAGCCCGGGAGCGCTGGTGCATTTTGGGGCCATTTTGGTTCATCTTGGGTGCAGCCCTGGCTGGGCTCTGGTGCTGCCCAAGGTGGATCCATGGAGGAGATCCTTGGAATGAATCCCTGCTTTATTCTGTGGCTCTGCCCAGCCTCTGGGTCAGCCTTGACAAAGCATCACTTCCCTAAACGAGTCCTTTCTAAGGACACATCCCTGGATCTGGGCTGGAATTCCTCTCCCAGCCTTGCCTGAGGGGAGCACAGGCCCTGCTCGGCAGGAGGTGATACACACACACCATGTGCTGGAGAGTAACAGGGCTTTTTTTAGCTTTGCAGGCTTTAAATAGGCTCAAAGGCTGTGAAAACACCCTGGAAAGCAAAATCCCCCTGCCTGGCATCCTCAGGGTGCGTGGGGATACAGGAATCCTGCTGGGAGATGTTTGGTGTTTGTAAAACCTCACAGGTGTTTTGGGATGGGTTCACCCTGGAACTCTGTTCTTCCTCTTTGCAGCCTTTCCTCAAGGGATGATCCAGGAATAATCCTGGACCTCTCACATCAGGTTCAGAGCCCCTGGCAGGGCCTGAAGGGGCTCCAGGAGAGCTGGAGAGGGACTGGGGACAAGGGATGGAGGGACAGGAGCCAGGGAATGGCTCCCAGTGCCAGAGGGCAGGGATGGATGGGACATTGGGACATTGGGAATTCCTGGCTGGGCTGGGATTGCCAGAGCAGCTGGGGCTGCCCCTGGATCCCTGGCAGTGCCCAAGGCCAGGCTGGAGCAGCCTGGGGCAGTGGAAGGTGTCCCTGCCATGGCAGGGTTGGAAAGGATGAGCTTTAAGGTCATTTCCATCCCAAACCATCTCATGATGCCATTCTCTACATTTAATTCCACATCTGTTGCCTCACCGTTGAGTCATTCTTGTTATGGTTGTTCAAAACACCTGAATTCCTGGCATGTGACCCACAAGAGCCCAATGTCACCCCCAGATCTGGGTCAGTGTCTTGTTGTCACTCTCTGATGTCCAACAGCAGCAGGAGGGGACATTGGACTCACCAAGAGATGAATATTCCATGACCATTGTGGGACCTTGAGGGCAGAGGGAGGAACCCAAACCTCTCACCCCAAACCTCACACCCCAACCAGTTACAGGGCAAAGCTGCTTTCCTGTCAGAACCCAGGACATTGCTCTGGCTGCCCTGGAGGACTCCAGACCCTGGCAGGGGCTCAGAGACCTTGGCATGGAGTCACAGACACCTGTGCCTTGGATTTTAACCCATGGAAACAATTCCCAACTTTGTGTGAATGTTCACAAGCCACAAGGGTTTGAGTAGAATGATAGTTAATTTGTCACAGGGTGAAAAAGTGACAAATGAACTATCACTCTACTCAAAAGACTTCCAAGGATTTTGGGGATGTAGAATGGGGGTTCAAGAGGCAAGATGGAGGAATCTGGGCGTGTCCTGTCCTTCTTCTTCTTCTTCTTCTTCTTCTTCTTCTTCTTCTTTTTCTTCTTCTTCTTGTCCACCATCTTCTGCTGGGATGGTGGCACTTTTGGATTGGTTTAGAGTAGAGACAGACTGTCTAACATAGGTGATAGGTATTGGATTACAAAATTATTGTAAATAAAGTACAGGTAGTTCTTAGTATAAAAAGCCAACACCACCCCAAGGGCAGGGACTGTGCCACAGCCTGACCTGCCTGACAGATCTCAGCAGGTCAGAGAAAGAATGTAACAGATAAGGAAAAATAAACAATAATAAATAAAAGCAGAACAGAGGAATCTCGACTTCTTCTTTGGTTGTGGGGCTGGGAGAAAAAAGCCTTTTTAATACCTCGGGGGTCATTTCAACCACAGAAACCCGAGACTTTCCTCGCCTCCTCTGAGGGAAAAATGCGGCACAGCACCCTCGGCTGAAGCAGAGGCCGTGGAGAGCCTGAACCAGGCCCAAATCACAGCAAGGAGTGTTGATGTTTGGTATCACCCAGCAAAATCTCCCCAGGACAATCTCAAGGAGCTGCTGCATTTTCAAACTCCGGCAGGAGACCATTGGGACGGAGCAAAACATTTCATTCGTGCTTTTCCAACCCCTCGGGAAGCGCCGCGGCAAAGCTCCTTCGAGGTGCGCTGAAATGTCAGGGACCTCCCCAAGACAAATATATCTTTTGTGCGATTTAAATGGCAATCAGGGAGCTGTTTCTTCTGATTAATATGGGCAAAGTTGGCGGCCACAGCAGGGGACTGATGAGGCTAATCCGTCAATGTCCTTGAGAACGGGACGGCTGATTGCTCCAAAGCCACTGGAAATGCATAATGAGGAGGGATCAGGGCCGGGATGCCCCATCCCTCCTGCTCCAGGTTTTGAGGAGAGATCAGGGCCGGGATGCCCCATCCCTCCTGCTCCAGGTTTTGGGGAGGGATCAGGGCCGGCATGCCCCATCCCTCCTGCTCCAGGTTTTGGGGAGGGATCAGGGCCGGCATGCTCCATCCCTCCTGCTCCAGGTTTTGGGGAGGGAGCAGGGCTGGGATGCCCCATCCCTCCTGCTCCAGGTTTTGAGGAGAGATCAGGGCCGGGATGCCCCATCCCTCCTGCTCCAGGTTTTGAGGAGAGATCAGGGCCGGGATGCCCCATCCCTCCTGCTCCAGGTTTTGGGGAGGGATCAGGGCCGGCATGCCCCATCCCTCCTGCTCCAGGTTTTGGGGAGGGATCAGGGCCGGCATGCTCCATCCCTCCTGCTCCAGGTTTTGAGGAGGGATCAGGGCCAGGATGTCCCATCCCTCCTGCTCCAGGTTTTTGGAAGGGATCAGGGCCAGCATGCTCCATCCCTCCTGCTCCAGGTTTTGGGGAGGGATCAGGGCCGGGATGCCCCATCCCTCCTGCTCCAGGTTTTGAGAAGGGATCAGGGCCAGGATGCCCCATCCCTCCTGCTCCAGGTTTTGGGGAGGGAGCAGGGCTGGGATGCCCCATCCCTCCTGCTCCAGGTTTTGAGGAGAGATAAGGGCCGGGATGCTCCATCCCTCCTGCTCCAGGTTTTGAGGAGAGATCAGGGCCGGGATGCTCCATCCCTCCTGCTCCAGGTTTTGAGGAGGGATCAGGGCCGGCATGCTCCATCCCTCCTGCTCCAGGTTTTGGGGAGGGAGCAGGGATGGGATGCCTCATCCCTCCTGCTCCAGGTTTTTTTGGGTGTTTGCACCTCAGCTGCCTCCACAGGAAGGCTTTGGATGCTCCAGAGGGCACCGTTAATGAAATGACGAGTAGGAGAAGTAGTTGTACCAGGGCAGGGAGATCAGGAGCAGCACAAAGGTGGAATTTAGGATATTTGGGTGGTTCTGGCTCTCTGCATGAGCAGAGCTGGACCTAAAGACCCTGGAGATTCTGACAAATTCCTGGATATCCCACAGATTAACCTGTGCTTCCACTGCTGCTGCAGCAGGCACCTGCCAAGGGCAAAGTAACCACAGCTAAATCCATAAACAATTGTCCTAAATCCATAAACAATCGTCCAGTGCTCTTTTTCCAGGGAATTTGTACAATCATTGGGACCAGGACAGAGATCACTGCCCAGCCTTCCTTCCTGCATGTGGGACCAGATATTTGTGATGCAGGAAGGCCCTGGAGCAGCCCAGAACCCCCTGAGTACCAAATCCACATTTTCCTCTCCATCCTGTGAACCCAGGCTCGTCTCTCCCTGGTTCCTCCCTGCTCAGAGCAGGAGCCATGGGTGTTTTCCAGGCAGCCACTGCATCCCTGCTGAGAAATGAGGAATTTCACGGCTTATTGAGCACAGCAAATCGTCGCAGCAGATAAGACACGGCCCCAAATTATTTAATTCATTTTGTCTTGCTGTTGTTACACAGTTAAGGAAATTCCCATCATGCCACAGCCTGCAAAGCCAGGCTGGCTTTCCTCCTCCCAGTGCTGGGAGCTGGGTGGGATACACCCATGGAGAGGATGGAATCCCTGCCCTCTGCCTCCTGGAGCTCTCCCCACTTCCTAAAATCCAGGAATGCTGTCCTGGCAGCATTCCCACAGCCCCAGGAGCAGCTGGTGGCATCTTCCAAGGAGCACAGCTTTCCAGAGGGACTCCCCATTTTGCATTTCATTTGGAGATCTGTGCCTGCCTCCTTGGGGTTTCTCCAGGTGGGATTCAAGGATTAGGACCAAGTTTTCCAGAAGAGGGAAATTGGGGTTGCTGCAGCAGCAGTGGACACATCCGTGTTGTTTCCCAGAGAGTGGAGAGGAGGAGCCATTACTCAAACAGAATTATTCCTCATTTTTGCTCCTTATGGGGTGAAATGTTCCTTAGGAGCAGCTTTGGCCCTGCCCAACTTCCCGCTCCAAAGGCTGAGCCAGGCATGTCCAGGCAATGTTCCCTTTCACGGGCTGCATAAACCAGGAGGAGCAGCTGAAGATCTTCTCCATGTCCTGGTGTGACTCTGCCCTCCTCCCAAACCAGGTCACCTCCCATGTCCATCCATCAAAAGCTCCACAGAAGTGCCAAGGATAATCTCCCGCTGGATTAATTTTTATCCTAAATGTTACAAGCACAGAAATGCAGAAAATTAATGGAAATTGCTCCGTTTACGTTGGGTAGAATTTACAATTATTTGAAATTAAAATTCCAGTGATAACAACAGCACAACTAAAGCGATTCCACCTCATTTTTCCCTCGAGGACACAAAGTGTTCCCAGATTCAGGCATCCCTCAGGCTCTGGCAACACCAGGAAGGCTGGGAAGGGATTGGAAGTGCCCTTACAGGTACCAGTGACCCCCACTCAGCTCAGCTGCCATTTCCATCCCTTCTGACTCCACTTCCAGCCCCCGGATCACAGGGATGCTGTGGGGAATCACATCCTTCCCTCCAGCCTTTAATGCCATGGATTTTGCAGCCGGGATTGCTGGGGCCGGGGAGGAGGTGGCACATCCGTGTCCCACAGGAGCTGGGAATGCCCTGGGGTGGCACCTGGCCCGGGCAGGGCCCAATTCCAGCCCCGTTTTCCCCGGCAGGGTGGGACACCGGCTGCCAGGATCCCTCGCCATCTGCTCATCCGCTGCCGCAGAGCGATTCAAAGCGAGTCGCAAATTTGTAATGACCTGAATATTCCAGCGCCGGCACATTGGTAATTAGTACTCGCTAATTTGCTCTCAGATCTTTCTCTCTCCCGTACAGCTCAGGCTGCTTTGCAAGACAAATGATCGTTTCCCTGGAACACCTTTCCTCCCCTCGGATCGCAAAGCAGCCCCGCGCAGACGGCAACTCCGCCACCTTAGGATGGCTCTGGAAAACTGCAGGAAAAATCCAGCCTGAAATCCCGCGGGCACTTCTCCACCTTCCATTCTCCTCCCTCCATCCTCCCCTCTTCACCCTTCATCTTCAACCTTCCCGTTTCTAACCCTGACCCTTTGTTTGCCATCCTCCATCCTTCAGCCTGCATCCTCAGTCCCCCATTTTCCACCCTCCACTTCCCATATTTCATCCTTCATTTTCCACCTTCCACTTCCCATCCTTCATCCTCCATTTTCCACCTTCCACTTCCCATCCTTCATCCTCCATTTTCCCCCTTCCACTCCCCATCCTCCACCCTCAATCCTGCCTTCTCCACCCTCCAATCCTGTGCATTGTTCAACCTCCATCCTCCACTCTCCACCCTCGATCCTTCATCTTCCATCTCCCATCCTCCACCCTCCATCTCCCAATCTCCATCCTCCATCCTTCATCCTCCCCTCTTTTCCCTTCGTCCTCAACCCTCCAGTCTCCAACCCCGACCGTTTGTTTGCCATCCTCCATCCTTTACTCTGCATCCTCAACCCCCCATTTTCCACCCTCTATTTCCCATCCTTCATCCTCCATTTTCCACTTTCCACTTTCTATCCTCCACCTTCTACTCTCCACCCTTTGTCCTCAATCCTCCCTTCTCCACCCTTCAACTGTCCATCGTTCAACCTCCATCCTCCCGCTCTCCATCCTCGATCCTTCATCTTCCATCTCCCATCCTCCACTTTCTACCTCCAATCTCCGTCCTTCATCCTCCACTCTCCACCCTTTGCTCTCAATCCTCCATTTTCCACCCTCCACCCTTTGTTTTCTACCCTCCATCCTTCATCCTCATCTTCCATCTCCTTCCTCCACTCTTCACCCTTCACCCTCCACCTCCCGTTCTTCATCCTCCCCCCTTCACCCTCCATCTTTCACCCTCTATCCTCACAGAATTCCCAAAACACAGAGCAGGAGGACAATCCACACCTGGAGAACATTTCCTTCACACCTGTGGTGCTGCACATCCCTGCTGCAGATCCTGCCATGGGGTTGTTACACCTGGATTTCCACTGCTGGAGGCAGATTTTTCCAAAAGATCCAGAATTGGAATTTGGCTCTGTGCTGGAGGAGGCTTTACCTACAACGCAGCCATGTTTGAAGGGTTTCCCCAAGGCCCAGAGCTCCTCGTGGCCAGCACGGTCCTTGCCCCAAGCTCAGTGGGATTTGCCAAAGATCCCAGAGGGATCCCACCCTGAGCACTCAGCCTCACAAACATTGATGTTAAAATTTGAAATTTGGCAGGAAAAGCACATGGCCATCAAGGCAGGGACACCAAACTCCTCCCCAGCCCCTCCTGCAGAGACCTCGGTGCTGCTTTTTTCCCCAAAGTGCAGCTGACAATCCCTGGTCCATGAATATTCCTCCACCAGGAGAAATCACCTGCTGGCAGCACGGGAAGGAAAGGTTTTCCCTGGAAAACTCCCCTGTTGCCTCCACAGCTGGCAGCGTCCTCAGAGCCCGAGCTGTAATATGAGAAACACTTGGAATTGCTCTGTATCCCAGAAATCTGATCCTACACAGCCACAATTAAGCAGACGAGCCATCAGAAAATATTTAATGCTTGCAACAGGTTTTCCTTCTCAGCCCCATCAGATAAAGGGATACTGGTGGGAAAATCCAGGGAGGCCGTGGCTGGAGTTCAGCAAAAGGACTAATGAGAGGGAAAACAATGTTCCTTTTAGGCCCGGGGCTTCAGGAGTCCCAAATTCCCAACATCTGAGCTAACACATCTGAAACGGCTCCCCAGGTCCCAGCCCTGAAGTCTGTTTGTGTTTTGGAGAGCAGCCAAGAGGTGGCTTAAGTGGGTAAGGAATCTGTGTTGAAATAGGATTTCTTCCTGGGGTATCCCTGGGGCTCCATAGGCTAAAGGGGACACAATTCCTTCCAGGGAAATCCATGGAGCTCCAGCCTTTCTCCATGAGCTAAAGGGGACAGGATTCCTTCCTGGGATATCCCTGGGGCTCCAGCCTTTCTCCATGAGCTAAAGGGGTCACAGTTCTTTCCTGGGATGTCCCTGGGGCTCCATGAGCTAAAGGGGACTCAATTCCTTTCCAGGATACCCCTGGGGCTCCATCCCTTCTCCATGAGCTAAAGGGGACACAATTCCTTTCCAGGAAATCCCTGGAGATCCAGCCCTTCTCCATGAGCTAAAGGGGACAGGATTCCTTCCTGGGATATCCCTGGGGCTCCAGCCTTTCTCCATGAGCTAAAGGGGACACAGTTCCCTCCTGGGATACCCCTGGGACTCCAGCCTTTCTCCATGAACTAAAGGGGACACAGTTCCTTCCTGGGATACCCCTGGGGCTCCATGAGCTAAAGGGGGACACAATTCCTTTCCAGGATATCCCTGGAGCTCCAGCCTTTCTCCATGAGCTAAAGGGGACACAAATCCTTCCTGGGATACCCCTGGGGCTCCATCCCTTCTCCATGAGCTAAAGGGGACACAATTCCTTTCCAGGAAATCCCTGGAGATCCAGCCCTTCTCCATGAGCTAAAGGGGACACAGTTCCTTCCTGGGGTATCCCTGGGGCTCCATAGGCTAAAGGGGACACAACTCCTTCCTGGGAAATCCCTGGAGCTCCAGCCTTTCTCCATGAGCTAAAGGGGACACAGTTCCTTCCTGGGATACCCCTGGGGCTCCATGAGCTAAAGGGGGACACAATTCCTTTCCAGGATTTCCCTGGAGCTCCAGCCTTTCTCCATGAGCTAAAGGGGACACAGTTCCTTTCCAGGATATCCCTGGAGCTCCAGCCCTTCTCCATGAGTTAAAGGGGACATGATTCCTTTCCAGGGAATCCCTGGAGCTCCAGCCCTTCTCCATGAGCTAAAGGGGATGGGTTTGGCTTTTCCAACTCCCAGACCTGGCCAGTTGTTCATGCCCAGTGGAGCTAAATCCATGGAGCAGCAGGAATCATGTGGAAGGATGGGAAGCGCAGGGAAGCAACCAAGCACAGGATCATGGAATCATCAAGGTTGGAAAAGGCCTCTTAAAATCATGGAGTCCAACCATGAACAGAGTCCTTCGGGTCAGGAAAATGAGGGTGGGGACTGGGCTCTGATCCCAGGGAACAGGGACAGGATGGGAGGAAATGGCCTCAGGCTGTGCCAGGGGAGGCTCATATCAGGCTGGATATCAGGAAAATTCCTTCATGGAAAGGGTGGCCCAGCCCTGGCCCAGGGTGGAATCCCCATCCCTGGAAGGACTGAAAAGCCAATTTAAAATGTGGAGGTGGCACTTGCTGGCCTCAACAGTGCAGGGGAATTGTTGGACTCAGCCTTGGAGGGCTTTTCCAGCCTTGATGATTCCGTGATTTGATGATTCTCCCATAAGGAAGAGACTGGAGCTGCTTCAGGAAGGGAAAATGTGGTTTTAAAATAGAACAGAAAAGAACTTCCCCCATCTCCCAGTTCCAGCTGAAGGAATTCCTTCCAGTCCTTCCAATTGTCTTGCATGAGTTAGAGGGAGGAGAACTGAGCCTCATCAGATCCCTCAGACTCAAATAATGGTCACCAACATTTTTTTTTTCAATTAACTTTGATGCCTCTGCAATCCATATTTCCTTCTCATACATAGAATTTTACGTGTTTCCAACAAGAAATTTATGATTATTTGTGCAGATGCTTTGTTAAATGTGATATTCATTTGTTTCATCTTACACATATTCCATCAATGTTTCTCTGAGTATAAATAAGAGAATTAAAAGTTTTATACATTTGTTACTGAAGGTGCTCATCAAAGAAGTTTTGATGTAGTAAAATAATAATAGTAATAGTAATAGTAATAATAGTAGTAGTAGTAGTAGAAAATAGAAGAATGCAGGTGCATTTCCAGAGTTCCAGGTGGAAACTGGACAGGAAAATGTTCCTGTTGGACACCAAACAACACAGCGGGCCTCAGAAAAACTCAGAGTATGATAGGGTGAGATAGGAAAATCCTGCCTTAGGACATGGAGATGATTCAGGGTTCCAAACCATCATATTTTAGGGAATTAGGTCATCTAATTCATCCCTCTGAATTGCTCCTTGTATTTTTGAGAGTGCCCCATTAAATAATACAATTAACTGGGGCTGTGTGTGAGGATATCACAGATCCTGATTTGGGATATCCAGAAAAAAGGAGGATTTCTCCCTTCACATTTATTGATCTGATATCATATTTATTGATCTAATATAATATTTATTGACATAATGCCATTTTTATTGATACAATGTCATTTTTATTGGTACATTTGGGGTGCTGCCAGTCCCACCAGTTCACCCCCAGTAGATGTGGGCACCCTCCAGCTCCCAGCTCAGAACTGGGAATTTCTTCCCCATTTCTGCCCTGGCTCATTTCAGATTTGAGGCTTCCTTGGGGAACTAATCCTGCAAACAAGGGAAAGATTCCCATTGGGATTCTTTCTTCCAGCACCACTTTATGCCTACATCACAATGTCTAAGATGACCTTCAGTCTGTCTGAACTTTTCCCTGGGGAGCAGGATGAAGAGGAATTTGCATGTCCAACCCTTTTTTCCTGACATTTGCTGGCACGTGGATGGAGCTTCATTAGCTCCACGTTATTTATTTGATCTTCCCATTTTTATTCCTGCCTTTGATTACCCAATAACTCTGGAAATTATCTGGAAGCCTACGAGGGGGTTCAGCCTAAATAACAACCCTGCCACCTGACCCTCATTATTCTCCTCTTCCTTTATTTTACATAGGCAGAAGAGGAGGGAAAATAAAAAGGGATTAAAAAAAAATAAAAAACTCTACAAGGAACGATGTCACGGAGACAGATGAACATTCCTGCTCCAGCTTTTATCTCTGGGAATGCTGGCAGCCCTCAGATGTCTGAGCAATGCCGAGTTGTTACAGCACTGCTGGGATCAATAGATCCATTAATCTTTCAGAGGCTGCCTCCTTCCATGCCCAATCCACCATTTAGAGGGAAAAAAAATCCACCTTGCACGTCCCATCTGCATCCCTGGAATCGTCCAAGGCCAGGGGTTGTGGAAGGTGTCCCTGCCAAGGAATCCCTTGGAATTAGATCAGCCTAAGGTCCCTTCCAATCTTTCCAATATTTCATGGAATTCCATGAAATAAATGTAAAAACCAACCCAGGAAAGGAAGATTGGGAAGCTGTGTCTGTGAGCACCCCATTGGAGTGGGAACGTCCCTTCCAGCCCTGGAATTCCATGAAATAAATGTAAAAATCAATCCAGGAAAAGAATATTGGGAAGCTGTAGCTGTGAGCACCCCATCGGGGTGGGAACACCCATTCTAACCCTGGAATTCCATGAAATAAAAAGAAAACAAATCAGGATAGGAATATTGGGAAGCTGTGACTGTGAACACCCCATCGGGGTGGGAACACCCATTCTAACCCTGGAATTCCGTGAAATAAATGTAAAAATCAATCCAGGATAGGAATATTGGGAAGCTGTGGCTGTGAGCACCCCATCAGAGCATGAATGCCCCTTCCAACCCTGGAATTCCATGAAATAAAGTAAAAAACATTCCAGGAATGGAATATTAGGAAGCTGTGGCTGTGAGCACCCCATTGGAGTGGGAACATCCATTCTAACCCTGGAATTCTATGAAAAAATGTAAAAACCAATCCAGGAGTGGAATATTGGGAAGCTGTGGCTGTGAGCGCCCCTCTAGAGCGGGAACTCGCGGCAGATTCCGGAGCTAACGGCTGCACTTCCATTTATGGCTCTCTTTAAGTATTACCCTAAGTGTTATTTAAGAGATGTGCAGTCCTTGGATAGATCCCTTATCCCTGAGGAGAGGAGCTGAGGGAACAAGGCACGGAGCAGAAATGACTTTGTGTCATAATCTGGAGATTTAACGACGAGCAGAGCGCGCGGAAGGAGGAAGGAAAGGGCAGGGTCGTGACACCAAAGCAAAAAGGATCCCAGCAAACAACCCTGGGAGCCCGTGGGAGAAACAAAGCCAAGGAAACTCGGGATGCTTTGATGGGAGTGTTTCCCAAAAGCTGAGTTCTTCAATGCAAAGATCTCAGCAGGCGGCTTCCAAATCAAAATTCAATTGGAAAATCCTTCATGAAGATACCCTGAGGTACAGGGATGGCACAGCTGCCAGGAGCAGGGATGCATTTCCAACAAGTAGGAATGAGAGAGAAAGGCAGGAATGAGAATTAACTGGGAATATTCAGCCTGGGAAGGTTTAAATTATATCCACCATAAAGCAGGGAGGGGGCAACATCCATACAAGGCTGTGAGTGGGATTTATGTTCCCTGACACTGCTGGGATAGAGCTCTGGGAAGGGCTGGCTCATCTCCCTGTCAGTCTGAAAAAACAGGGAGGGGAAAAACCCATTCAAATCCACCCATTTTCACTGCTAAATGAATTTTTTCCTGAGAAAATGAAGCAGTTCCAGCACGACTCCTTGATGGCATTTCAGGATCCAACCCAAATATCAGAATCATGGAATTTGGTAATGCTGCAGTGAACTTTATAGGCTGCTTTTCAGCCTCAAAAAAAATACCTGTGCAAGTAGAAAAATAACAGCGATGGAGCAGCTTTTACATTTTCTGGGAATATTTGATGAAGGAATTTCATGCAGTTCCACTTGGGAAGGCACAAAGACTGTGGTTGGGAGCCGAGCGAATGCTCTGTGCAAAGATACTTTCTCCATCTGCAAGGCAATAAAATGGGAAAATAAATGCCATGTTCAGGGAAAAACAAGCAGCACAAACACCACAATTCAACCTCTTTTATTTTTTTTTTGCAGAGGAAACAGTTATGGCAGCTTTTACATGGATTGGCTTCCAAATGGAGAGGAGATGTGGAGGAAAGGAGATCCCAGCCTGTTTTTCCCCCACTGACACTGAGTTTTCCAGCCCCACAAGCTGTTCCCATTCCTGAAATTTCTGCAAAGTCACTCGATTTGCATATATGCAAATAACGCTGGGTGTTTTCCCTGCTGGAGACAGAGCTTGGCCTTTCCTGCATTGGGCCATAAATGCTGGCAAACAGCAGAAACTGCAGGAAAATGAACAGCTCCAGAACAAGGAATTGGGAGTCGGAGAAACGTGGATTAATTAATTTGAAATGTCAAAAAGATCTGAGGGCAGTGAGCAGCCCCCAGCCACAAGGGGCTGCTTTGCCCAGGTTATTCCCAGGATGGATAAAATCACTCGGAGCCATGGAAGAGCCTTGCTCACAGAGATCCCAAAGGTTTGGAATTCGCATGGAGCTGGGGTTTTTACTGTGAGGCTTTAGGATAAGAGGAACGACATCCAAGGGCACCATTCCCAGCTCAGGGCTGCAGCTGAAGCACTAAAACATGAGCAGTTTAGTCTCCTGGTAAAATGGTGATTATTATTTGCCACTGGCTGCATCCAGCAGGAATCTTTTGAACCTCTTTTCCCATTGTCACCAGGTCTGAGGCTGGGCTGTTCCAGAGGCAGGGATGCATCGATCCCGACCCCCATCCCGCATTTCTGACGGACAAAAGGGCTCATTTCACACCCAGCTGGATTCCCTTTGTGAAGGACGCTCCTAAAAGGGCTCCCCGGGGTCATCTGCGCACCAGGCAAATGGTATTTCTGGGAAAATAAAATAATTCCCAATATATTCAGGGATTAAACCTGGGAAAGAGCTATAATCTATGCTTGGCTTTTATTTTAAAAGGGCAGCATTGGAAACCGTTTTGGAAAATCCCACAGGAACATTTCACAGGAGGATAAATCCCACCCTCAGCCAGCCTGGGCAAACTGGAGGTTGGATGGGTGGAATAAGCTCAGGTTCTTTGTCTGTGGAAGCCACGTTGGAAAGAAACTTTGGGAATGATCCTATAAGAGAAGAGATTTAATTTGCTTTTCCAGCAGAGCTCCCAGCCCAACCCCAGCAGAGCCTGGCAATGCTCAGGTGGAGCAGGAGGACATCCCAGGACAGCATTCCCTGCACATTCCTGCTTCCTGTCTTCAGCCAGGCTGGACACAAAAATGCTGGGAATGTACACAAATCCACAGCCACAAGGAAAACATTCGGCACTGGATCCCTCTCCAGGCCAGACTGGAACCACCTGGGATGGTGGAAGGTGTCCCTGCCCATGAAGGGGGATGGAATGGGATGGGCTTCAGGTCCTTCCAACCCAAACCATTCCATGCTGCTCTGATTCCATGATTCACTAGGGCCGGAAATCCTCCTGATCCCAAAAATGCCAGAGGCTGCAGGTAACTCCAAATCCTTGCTCCATCCCATCCCCTCTGCTCCTGAGGAGGTGACTTGGAATCACACAGGGACACCAGCAAACAGCAGCTTTGCAATAAAAAAAAATATTTCTGATAAAAATTTCCCTGGAAAATTCAAATTTCCCTAGATAACATCCAAAAATGTTATTTTGTTATTTTGTTTTTTCTTTTTTTTCTTTCTTTCTTTTTTTTTTTTTTTTTTTTTTGCTTCAGACACAGGCCCAGTGTTAATAAGGCAAAGCTGTGAGTGACCAGGGTGGCTTTTGCCACCCTCCAGGTGGCCCCTGCTCACTCTGAGGTCACCAACTACATAGGGTTGGGCAAAAGGAAAACTCTCCCTGCAAATGGGAAAAATCCACGTGGGACAACGCTGGCACAAACAAGAGATCAACACATTCCCTGCAACAATCACCTGGAGAGAAAGGCAGAAATTCCAAGCCAGCTGATAGTTTGTGTTGCTGGAGGAAAACTGGTGCTGGATAAATTCATCCCACAGGTTGTGGATCCTTTGTTTCTTTTTTTCCTGCCAAGGTCAGGATTAAATGTGTGAGATGGGATTTCTTGTTGGGACTCAGGTGTTTGTTGGTTCTTGTCTCTGTCACAGTCTCACAAACCCTGAGTTCTCCAGAACTTCACTCTGACACACTAAAAATGGAGCTGTGTCTCTCCCTCTCCAAGGCCTTTTAAGGATAAACTGTCCAATTAAGAAATGACACCTGAATTATTTTTCCTTTTAACCCAAAAATCAATCACTCATGTCCTGCAATGTGGACTTTTTATCCAATTACACAAAACCACCCAAAGCCATGGAGGAGAAGGAGAAGGAGAAGGAGAAGGAGAAGGAGAAGGAGAAGGAGAAGGAGAAGGAGAAGGAGAAGGAGAAGGAGAAGGAGAAGGAGAAGAAGGAGAAGAACCAGCACCCACCCTAAACCCTCCACCTTGCTCTCTATCTATTCCTGTATTCTAAACCCTTAAACTCTGAGTTTCCCCCCTGTGATATCACACACTTCTATCCAAACTCCACACCCACAATCCCAGTTCCACCATTCCATTTTGGAAGCTTCTCCACGGCCCCAGGTCAATGCAGTGTTCTCCTGGGGGTCAGTGCCTGCCAGCACAGAGAGGCTGAAATTCCGAGCACAGAGAGTCTGAAATTCCCAGCACCAACAACTCCTGACCTCCAGCCTTTCCGAGCGCTTCCGACAGCACGAGGACACTGATGGATCTGGAGCTTTGACACACAAGAAAACCCGACTGTTCTGATTACAATATCCTGTGAAGCTGTAATTAAGGCCTTTATGACAACAAAGAAAATTGGATTACATTATTCCAGGGCTAAACAGCCCGAAGATTGCAGGGAAGCCAGGAGGATGGAGCGTGACGAGCCGCAGGCGGCTCCGACAGCAGACAAAGACGGGCGATTGTGGGAGAATCTGAAGTGGTTTTGTGCCTTTTGAAATTATAGAGGACAAGCCCAGGAGTGGCAGCTGAGGAAATCACACCTTCATTTTCTCCTGGGCTCTTCAGACTCCTGTTTTCTGTAAGTAATGTGGGTAAATCAGAGGGGCTTAATGCCGTCCACGCAGATCCTGCTTTCCCTAAGAATCACGTTTTCCATCGTGGTTTTATTTAAATGAGTGCATCACTCATGTCACAGGGAGGTGAGGCATGCTGGAAATTCCCAACACACACCACAACCACCTGAATTCTCTGTTCTTTAAAACACCAAACCAGTTCTGTAAGACCCAGAATCCCCTGAATTAAAATCCCAAGGGATTTTAAAGCAGGCACGGGGCAGCTCCATCGAACTTTGCAATGGTTTCCAACCTTTTCCATTGTATTATAGGATCACAGAATTCCAGATGGTTTAGGCTGGGAGGGACCTTAAAGCCCATGCCAATCCACCCCTGCCATGGCAGGGACACCTTCCACTATCCCAGGTTATTCCAGCCTGGCCTTGGACACTGCCAGGGATCCAGGGGCAGCCACAGCTTCTTGGGGCACCTGCGCCAGGGTTTCCCACCCTCCCAGGGAAGAAATCTTTCCTAAATTAATTAAATAATTATCCTTCCTGGATTAATGACATTATTAACAGAGTTTATGGGACACTGAGGAGCATTTGAGACCCTGCCCACAGCTCTTCTTCCCTGCCTTCCTCCATCAAGACCAGCAGGATTTGCTCCCTCCTCTTCATCGCTCCCAAAAGGTGCTTCATGGTCAGCAGCTCCCATTTGGGGTTTGCAGGGGGCCAAAAGAGCAGGGACTTGGCTCTTGACAAAATGTCCTTGTATTTGTGTGTACTTGCTCTCTGTGCAAATCCAGATTTGAGGCAAACCCACTGATTTTCACAGATTTCACAGAATTCACAGAATGACCAGGTTGGAAGAGACCTTCAAGACCATCGAGTCCAGCCCAGCCCCAACACCTCAGCTAAACCCTGGCACCCAGTGCCACATCCAAGCTTTTTCCTTGGTTCTTTGTCAAAGCCTTGCTAAACCTCACCAACCATTTGCCAAAGTTCCTTCCCAGCCCTTGTCAAAACCCTGTCTGATTTCAAACTGTGAAAAACCACATTTTTTACAGCAAACCAGTGGAGCAAGAGTTATGTTTTAAGTGACATGTTCTAAACCCCCCCACATTTTATTTATTGCCATGGTCCCTTGGCCTTTTCCTGGCATCACACTCTGCACCCAGCTGTGCCCACAGAAAAACCTGGATATGGGAGGCTTTGCTACGTGCCCTCACCATGGTTTGGCCATTCAGACACTTAAATAAAACTGTATTCTCAAGCCAGAGAATAAAAATCACCTCACTCCTCAGCTGTAGGGTAAATGAACTTCATAAAACACGAATATCATTTGTTTTAATAAAAGGGAGCCCACAGGGAGTTGGTTCATCTGAGCTCGGAATTCTTTGTTTTCAGGCCGTGTTTGGCGTGTTCCCAGCTGGGGTTCATCCCTCACTGCCCATCAGATCACACACAGAGGTGTCTGTGCTCTGCAGTATTGTTTTTCCATGTATTTTCCATCCTCTTTACTCCTTCATAAAAGGTACAAATGTGTCAAAGCCTTGCCAGGCTGATATTGATTTGTGGCACCTCGTGAATGCTTCATCTTCGATTCCCTTCACTGAGCAAAAAGAGCTGTGGAAAATCTCATCCCTGCTTTGTTTTTTTTGGTTGCTGTTTTTTTTTTTTTTTTCCCTCTCTTCACAGAACCAGCAAAAATCCAGGTCTGAAACAACACTTGAAACACCTCATTGAAAATACAGGGATTTTTCAGTGGATTATTTCAGATTATTTCAAGGGATGGCCTCAGCACCGTGCGGATTTCAAGACAGGCTTTGTGCTGCTGTGTTTTTATTTTCTTTGTTTTCCCAAATAGGGTTTGGACAAGGAGAGAGGTTGAATCTGTGTGGGAAAGGGGCAGGGAATGTGCAAAACCTCTCCAAGATGTCCCAGGTGTCACCTCTGGTGCTTCCATCAGCATCTTCCAGCTCCTCCTCAGGGCTGCATCTCCAAATTCTCAGCCAAAAATTCAAGTCTGTTCTTACCACTTGTTTCCCTTCTGTGGAGCATAAATTTAGGGATTAATTTAAAATTAGCAGAGCAGTGTTTTGGGAGGGATGAGATGTGAATTCTGAATTTAGCAGAAACAGTATGTTTCCTCCTGATGCCTCGTTCCAAGATGGCAAAATTGATCCACTTGGAAAAAAAAAAAAACAAGATGCTGAACATCAATAGTATTAACCAACCCCAAAATTCCCCTCCAGAGCTCTTCTAGGATATAAGGAAATTATTTAGGTTGACACTAAAGAAAAAAAATATATTTCATTTGAATCTACTTTCAGTTTGGCCCATTAATTGCTTTAAAAATTCATTATCTGCACAGAGTTACTTCATTTCCAGTAGGATCAATATATATATATATCTATATATATATACACATATATATATATATATAATTATATATATATTATTTATCTATATATAGATAAATAATATATAGTTCTATATCTATATATAATATAGATATAATATAGATCTATATCTATCTATATCTATATAATCTATATAATTATATATATATTATATGTAATTATATATAATATTATATATTATATATATTATATAATATATATTATATATATCTAGATATATAGATATAGATATAGATATAGATATATAGATATAGATATAGATATAAATAATATATATATAATTGAAAGCTCAACACCATTAAAACAACTCATACTATTATAAATATAACAGTGCCATACTTCCTAAAAACCCCCAATTAATTCCATTTTCCAAAGCCTTTGGGCAGGACATCAAGCAGGAGGGTTGTGAATTCCCTCCTATATCCACCCCCAAAGCCAAGCCAGGCTGTCTGCAGGAATCAGGGCTCCCAACAATTTGGAAATCACTCCTGGAATATTGTGCAGTTTGTTCAGATTAGGCAGAGTCAAAAATCATCCCTAATGGAGCAATGTCCATGCAGCAGCAGGCGCACACGAGATAATTTAAGCAGGAGGAAATGGGCTTTGAAGTGGTCCCTGATGAGGTTTTCCTTGTTCCTAAGAGAATCCAGATGGATTCCAGAGCTTTTTTAAAACCACTTTCTGAAACTCCCCCCACCACCCCCTGTCATTAGGGCGCATTATAGTGACACTCTGCAGTTGGGATTTTATGGGGAAAACGATTTCCAAGTGGGATTTTCCTGGGCAATGTTTCCTCTCAGTACCTGAACCCCCACTCTGCCATTCCATTCCCTGTCCTGCTCAATCCCTGGGATTTTCCTGGGCAATGTTTCCTCTCAGTACCTGAACCCCCACTTGGACATTCCATTCCCTGTCCTGCTCAATCCCTGGGATTTTCCTGGGCAATGTTCTGAACCCCACTCTGCCATTTCATTCCCTGTCCTGCTCAATCCCTGGGATTTTCCTGGGCAATGTTTTCCCTCAGTACCTGAACCCCCACTCTGCCATTCCTTTCCCTGTCCTGCTCAATCCCTGGGATTTGCATTTTGCAGAGGATCCATCCTGGAGCAAATCCTGCCTCCTGTCATCCTTGGGAGCTCATCCATCCTGACCTCCTGGGAGTTGTGCTACAGGAATTGAGAGTGGGTCTGAACATTCCTGGTTTCACCCCAAAATGTTCATTCCTGGTTTTCACAGCTGCAGAGAGGAGCAAACCCAGAGAACAGCCACGTGAATGCTCCACAAGGAAGGGAATTCAGTGTATTATCATTAAAGGGCTCCCTGATTTTGCACTTTGCTGGGAATTTCCCTGCAAAGCCACGGAGCAGCCAGCCAGGAATGTGGGATTTTTGGTTTTATTCCTTGCCTTGCTTTGTCTCCAAAGCCAGGGAAGCAATGTCTTGGATGCTCCAGCTGGCTCGGACTGTGCAAGCCAAGGAGGCAGCATCTAAACCAGGGACACCCAAACAGCCACTGAGCCCAAACCCAGGCTAGGATTGCCTTCCTGATTGGAATTTTAAGGAAGACACACACACAGCCCCATTGTATCTATAATTAAAACCCACAAACAAACCCTACCATGAGCATTCCGGCCCCTCTCCCCACTCAAGCAGCTGCAGCAGGTCCTTCCCATCAGGATAGGGGTCACCAAACCTTGTTTTCTTTTCTTCTCCTTCATTTTTTTTCCCCCAAGATTTGACCTTCAGAAGGCAATTCCTGGGCAACCCTCACAATGAGTGCCTTCCCCCATCCGTGTTAAGTGCTGGGGAAAGCTATCAGGCAAAGAAAATTGATTCCCTTTCAGAGGCAGAACCAGAGGCGGCGAGGGATTTGATTTCCCTGGAAGGTTATTATATTCAATGCTAACATTATTTAAAGGCTTTTCAATGGAGCTCCACTCCACAACACCTCATTATGGAGCAAAATCAGCCTAATGATTGCGCTCTGCCAAAGCTGGGGGGATCTCGTTCCTGCTGGAGATGCTCTCCGCCTGGGAATGAGGTGCATCCATCACAGCAGCCTGGACAGGACGGGAAGAGGAAGGAGAGCAGCCCTGTGCAATAATTGTTAGAATTCCTGGCTGCAAAGTTGTGACTTTTCCGTTCAAACGCGTGGGATTTTGCGTTTTTCGAGCGCCTCGCAGAGTTCCATCCATTAAACACGAGTTCAGGGCCGAGTCTGTTTGGACTGGCTGTTTCCTCTCCATAAGGAATCCGTCAGGAGATTCAAATAATCGGGAATGTGGTCATTTATTTCCACGTTGCTTCACTAAGTGTGTGAACGGCACTTATCACCCCCTCACACACCTGCAGCGCCCGGCACATTTGCATTTGTGGAACTAAACACATTTCTGCAAGGGAATTAAGTAACTTGGACTTTTTTTCTCAGGTTTAGCCAGCAAAGTTCTTACAATGTTCCCCCCCCCCCCCCCCCAAAAAGGCTTTCCAATAAATGAAGTGACTTTGGGGTTTATAAAAAGTGTTGGCTGGAAGGGTTTGTGTTTTCAGTGAAAACTCCAAATTGTAGAATCATAGAATTCTTTAGGGTGGAAGAAACCTCAAAGCCCATCCAGTTCCACCCCTGCCGTGGGCAGGAGCATCTTCCACTATCCCAGGCTGTCTAAGCCCTGTCTAACCCAGCCTTGGACACTTCCAGAGATGAGGCAGCCACAGCAGTGGTAGGCAGGTAGAAAAAACTTGTTGCCCACTCAAAAAGTAACATTAAATACATGTTTATAGTGAACAACTTTAGTTTAATAGATGGATTTTCTCATGAAGGGAAAGATTATCAGGTGATATCTCCTGTCTAACAGGAGAGTGCTTGGCAGCCTGGCAAGAAATGTTCAAAGTTATCAGAGCTGGGACTTGAAATTCAGCCTGGTACAACTTAAATCAGTCAGACTCAGTTCCAACCTTTCATAATCTAAAATTTAATACAAACCAGAGCAAATTCCCCAGTGCAGCACGAATCAGGCACCAGGTCTGGCTGAGCAACCCCAGGCTTGCCCTCTTCCCCCTCCTCCAGCCTTCCTAACTGCAAAGAACCTCTGGTTTTCTGAGCTTTTCCCTGCTAATTGAATCCCATTTACTGCAGGCCTGCCTGCATTTACAATGAGCTGGGGGATCATTTCTGCCCAGACGTGGGGACTCGGCGGAGCTGCAACTCGTAACTCAAACGTGCCCCTTGCTAAGAGGGTTTAGAGCCCTCAGAGGAATAAACCCAGCACTCTGTGACCCTGGAAAGTCACCTCCCTGCAGACACGGAGTGGTGTGGGATCTTTCATCCCCCAGATCCCGAAATCCAGAGCTTTTCCACCCCCCCAGGCATTGTGGGGCAGAGCTGGCTCTGGTTCTGACGTGTTCCTACAGATAAATAGGGATTTTTAAACTCCTTTTCCCCCAGTTTGCCATTAGAGTGATTAATGGAAGGAGAGGAAATATGGATAAATATGGATAAGGAGAGGAAAAATGGATAAGGAGAGGAGAGCAGCATCCTGCAGCCCACCCCTCTGCCTTGGAGATGGATGACGTTGGGAAGAGGAGCCAGCAGGCCACGCTGAAATCCCATCCCAAATCCAGGTTTAATATTTACAGCTGGGACAGTGCACCAGGAGCCTGAATCCCACACAGGGGTTGAATTATTGGGAGCTTTTCCCACTCTCTGCCTTCACCTCCAGCAGCAGCAGCAATTCCATATGGAAGCATCCCAGCACTTGCCCAGCCAGCAAAGCAATTTGCCAGTCAACAGCTGCATTAACCAGGAAATCCTCCCGGGCAGAATTCCTCCCCGAGCCACAGATTCCTTTACGGAGTCCCCCAGCCCTCCAACAACTGGATTTTAATAACTTTAATGACCCCAATCCTGTGAGCTCAAGTTAAAGATTAACTTTGGAGCTTTTATTGGACTTATTTGGGTGCAGGATGGTTTGGAGTTGTTTTTCCTCTCAGAGGTTTGGCCCTGGGCTTGCAGTTGGATGCTCAACTCAATTGCTTCAGTTTAACAATTTTTCCTTCAGTTTTCCAACGGTTCCTAAAGTGCAAAGGGGAAGAAAGAAAAACCTGGGGGGGGGTTTTATGGATATTTAAAATTCATGAGGAGGGAGGTACCCTCTGAAGAGCTCAAGTGTGGCTGTAGGAATGGGACGAATCCATTGGAAAAAATCCAAATTTGGATTTTGGACAAATCCAAATCTCCTTCTGGAATGGTCGCCATCGCCCTGCTCCAATGGAGGTGATGTCTGGGCACCCAGCACTTCCCAAACCTCAGGAGAACTGAGGAGCTGCTGCCAGGAGCCCTCATGCTCGTTAATACCTCCTCATTTGCAAGTCTGGCAGGTGGAGGGATTGGACCTTCAGCACACGGGACATGTGGGAATTTGGACCTGTTGCTGATGGAAGATGCCCAATGCAACGCGATGGGAGACCCAGCCCAGCAGGATGGAAGGCATCCAACCCAACATGGTGGAAGATGCCCAGAGTGATGGAAGATGCCCAATCCAACACAATGGAAGGTGCCCAGCCCAATGCGATGGAAGACACCCAACCCAACGTGATGGAAGACACCCAACCCAACATGGTGGAAGATGCCCAAAGCAATGGAAGATGCCCAACCCAACGTGATGGAAGACACCCAACCCAACATGGTGGAAGATGCCCAAAGCAATGGAAGATGCCCAACCCAACGTGCCGAAAAACCCCCAATCCAACATGATGGAAGACCCAACCCAGCAGGATGGAAGACACCCAACCCAACATAGTGGAAGATGCCCAAAGTGATGGAAAATGTCCAGTACAGCACAATGGAAGGTGCCCAACCCAAAGCAATGGAAGATGCCCAACCCAACATGATGGAAGGCACCCAATCCAACATGGTGAAAGATGCCCAAAGTGATGGAAGACACCAAACCCAACGTGATGGAAGACATACAATGCAATGGAAGATGCCCAACCCAGCATGATGGAAGACACCCAACCCAGCGTGATGGAAGACACCCAACGTAATGGGAGACACCCAATCCAACGTGACAGAAGACACCCAACCCAACATGGAAGACCCACAACCTGATGGAAGACACCCAACCCAAGGTGATGGAAGATGCCCAACCCAGCCACACTGGCACAGCCAGCTCAGCTCCGGGATTTTGACCTGGAGAATTTGGGGGGCACGGCCAATCCCACTAAGCAGGGCAATATGGGCAGAGGGGTTCCCACCACTGCAGCTGCACTCATGCAAGAACCTTGCTGCTTTCAGAAGATCTTTTCCTTTCAAGCCTAGGTCCAGTGCCAGAACCTTCTTTAGCCCTACAATGAGAATTTTAGACTGGTTTGGGTGGAAAGAGACCTTAAATCCATCCCATTCCAGCCCCTCCCAAGGGCAGGGACACCTCCCACTAGACCACGTTGCTCCACACCTGATCTGGAACATTTCCAGGGATAGGGCAACCACAACTTGATCTACCCCACAAATGTTACTATCTCCAGAAGAATTCTGCCACGCACCCATGAGGCATCAAAAACAGGGAAAGCAAAAGCAAGCCTGCAAAATCCATCTTTTCTAATGTGAACATGTTGAGTCACAAGTTAATTAATGAGAAGTTACACGTGAAAACTCCAGAATGAGTCTCCAGCTCTCTGAGTCAGACGCCCACAGGTTGGAGGAGGGAAGGAAGAGGGGGAGAAGGGCTTTGCAAAAGGATGCCCTGAGGAGCAGGACCAGGAATGAGGGGCCATCCACCCGTCACATAATTCCCAAGAAAGAGTTATATAGAGCATGATGAGAGATGTCAGTGCTTAAAAAAAAAAAAAAAAAAAAAATCCCAAAAAGAAATAAAATGCCAGACGTCTACAAGCAGCAATTTGCCAGAAAAAGCAAAACAGCTGAGGAGGAGTAATCCGAGCCACATTATTTTCTCATTTTCTTCATTAATTTTAAATACCAAAACTTACAGCAAGGCAGGCCCTTAAAAAAAAAAAAAAAGAAGAAAAAGTTTAACTCTTTCTTCTCTGTGTGAACAAGCAGCAGTGATTTTTCTAGTGAAGTCTCCCTTAGATCTGAGAGGATGGGAGCAGGGACACAGAGCAGAGCTGGCTGCTCAAGAAGACCATGACAAGGTGCTGAACTTGAAAGTTACACCCAGCTTAGATCCCATCAGGAGCTCCAGCCCAGCTCTGGATGGGGAGATTTGGAAAAAGCCTCAAAATCCTTGGACAGTTCTGCTTTCCCTTCTCAGGGTGACAAGCAGGGCAAGACCAGCTCTCCCTCCTGTCACAGATACCAGGACAGATCATTTTTCTGAGCTCTGACACCACAGAGAGGAATGATCTCCCAAAAAGGGAATTATTCCCAAGCCAACCTGTGAGAAACGCTCCTGTTTGGTTTGAGATTGAACCTGATCACCATCCTCCTTCCCTTTTCACTCTCTCCCCTCTGGATGCAGCCAGAGGTTCAGCCCAGTTTGACCAGTAAAAACCTGAATGATTGGAGTTATTCCTCATTCCTGCCAGGTGCTGGGATAGCTGTGCCTGAAGGATCCACCAAGACAGGTGTGAAACAAAACGTGATCTGTTAGTGGAGACACCTTGGAGTAAAGACAAGGAACACCTGGAGCCCAGTGGAACCTGTGACCCTGCTGTGACACTGAGTGACAGCCACCAGGAGCTTTAGAAATACCTCAAAAGCACCAAACCCTTTGGATGCACCAGGTCCTGCCACCCCCAGAGGTCCAGGTCCCTCTCCAGCCAAGCACTCATCATCCAGACTTCCAAGTTTAGGGAAAACAATTCCTGAAGTTTTTATTGCCAAGAAGCTGCTTTGCTGATGACTTGTAGAGGGATTTCTCTCCCCAGCTTTCAGCCCCAGCTTGCACCTCCTTATCCTGCACTTCTCGTGGTGATGGAGACAAGACCCAAATGCCTCAGACAGCAAAAAAGCTGCTGGTTTTCATCTCCCTGACAAACACAAGCCAGGCCCCAAGCCCTTTTCATCCAAATTCTCTTTCCCAAAAAGAATATTTTATTCTCATAATATCACAGTGCTCAAAGTTTGGGTTTTTATTCCTGAAACCTAAGCTAGAGGTGCTCCAGGTCAGGGGGTTAGGAGAAATCTGGAAAACCCTGAAGCTTCCTTCCCTTCCAGCTGGTGGCAATGCTCTGCCTGAAGTCACACGAGTCACTTTTTGAATATAACTCAGAAATCATCTCCCAGGTAAGAGCTGAACCTTTTGGAGTCCATATTTCCACGTGGTTTGATTTGGGAGTGAAAAGGAACGTGAGCAGCAAGGGCCTGGTCCTGCTCCCACAGCAACACCCACTGACTGCTGCCTGCCCTGGCTTTCCTCCCAAATTTCACTTTTTCCCACTGACAAAGCAAAGGATGAGACAAAGCAGGGAAGCAGGATTCCTGTTGGGGATGTGTTTCCATAGAAACACCAAAATTAGGAGGGAGAGGAGCCTTCCAGCACCCCCCAGTGCTCCCAGGCCCACAGCTCCGGGGCCTGCTCCCACCTCAGCTGCCAAAACACAATTCCATGGGAATTCCACAGAATTCCTGCCACCACCAACCATCCCATACAGAATTCCACTGCTGGGATTTCACCAGGGAGCAAATGCTCCGTGGGAGCAGCTCCCAAGGGCATTCCTTGGCTGTGATGGGCACGAGCCGCCCTCACGCTCCTGCCTGGGAGCTCTCGGATATATTTAACTGACAAGATGCACATAAAACCCAGCAAGGAGAACACAGGAGTTATTTGGACAGGATTCACAGGTTTGCAGTATCCAGATGGAACACACAACTCCTCCAAGAACGTGAATATCATGTATTTTTTCCCTTTTTTTTTCTTTCTTTTTTTTTTCTTTGGAGCCAAATTAACGTGGGCCACCAGCCAGGCTGTGTCAAGAGGAATGTTCACATAAGGGAATCAGTCACAGCACGACCCTTTGTCCCAAAAAAACATCACTGCACTTCCCACTCTGCTGGGTTTAGGACAAAGGAGGTCACCAGGCTCCTACCTGGCATCAAAATCCAGGGAATCTGCTGGTCCTGGTGTCCTCCAGTGCTGGCTGGGAGGGAGGAATTTCATCTTCTCCTTTAGATGCCTGGAAATGAAAACATATGTGCCAAAAAAAAAAACAACCGACAAAAAAACCAAACCCTGAAGCATTAATGAAAACTGGATGCTGCTTCTTGTTACTTTCTAAATTTGAGATATAACAGGAACACCAAAAAATGTGCAAAGGAATGTTCTTCCCCCTCCCCTCAGCGACGACAAGCTTTTCCCTGGTAGTTTGCAGCACCATCCCTGCTCCATAAAAACACAATAAAATCACTGGGAGAAACACCAGAAGAGATTGACAGAGTAAAACAAGAACAAAGTATAAACCCAGAAGCATCAAGAGTAAGCCCTTAAGTCTCTTCTTCCTAATCTTCCCAATGATCTCCTCCACTGCTCTGTTTTATTACCTCTCAGAAGGGTTTTAGCTTTAATATAGATTGGAATTACTGGGGAAAGGAAACATTTTAAACATTTAGGCATCCTAACTCTTTCAAGAGAGGCTTCTTAACCTTTAATCCTCCTTCCTCCACCCGCGGGCCACGCAATATGTGGGGCAAAAGGTCAGGGACGTGGACAAAGGCAATAATCTGAGTCTAACCCACTTTTCTGGGACCCAGGCAATCAGCAGTCAGTGCACAGACACACAGCCAGAGCTTCTGCTGCTGCTCAGGGCTGCTGGACTCAGCTTAAATGCAGGCCAGGGTTTAAATCACTGCACAGGCATGGAGAAAGGCTGGAAGGGCCAGAAGAGGGGCAAGGGCAGCAGAGGGGGCACAAAGCCATCAGATGGTTTGGTTGGGATCCTAAAGTCCGTTTAAGGGCAGGGACACCTTCCACAGGCTGCTCCAGCTTGGCTTTGGACACTTCCAAGGATCCAGGGGCAGCCACAGCTGCTCTGGGCACCCTGTGCCACAGCTGGCACTCTCCTAAGAGTTCAGTGTAGCCATGGAATTTTATGAAAAATCCCTTTTGTTAGGATTTTTTCTCCTGAGAAGGTGAGAGGCCTCAGAGGAAAAGAAAAACCATAATTATCTGCTGCTGTGGAATGCAACAGGTGCATCTTTGATCGGTCCACGTTGGTTGTTTCTAATTAATGGCCAATCACAGTCAGCTGGCTCGGACTCTCTGGTCAGTCACAAGATTTTATTATCATTCCATTCCATTCTTAGCCAGCCTTCTGATGAAATCCTTCCTTCTATTCTTTTAGTATAGTTTTAATATCATATATATCATAAAATAATCAATCAGCCTTCTGAAACATGGAGTCAACATTCTCATCTCTCCCCTCATCCTGGGACCCCTGTGAACACCGTTGCAGTTCAGGCTTGGCCAAGCAGCTCTTTGGATGATTTGAGCTGATTCTTTCCCCCTTTTCCTCGCCCCTGGAGTGTTTTTGGGGTGATCAGTGAGTTCTGATCAGCTCTGCCCTGCTGTCCCCAGCCTTGGAGCTCTTTAGGAGCTACAGCTGTCACAGCCTGGCGAGGGACGTGTGGCCTTGGCTGGCGTGGCTGTCACAGCCCCGTCACTGCTGTGCACCCAGGGGTCTCATCTGGCTTTTAGGATGGTTCCTGGCAGCTTGCAAATCAAACAGCAACAGCAAAATCAGCTCCAGATCCCCCCCAGGCTGAGCAGCTCCACGAAATCCTTCCCCGCCACCATAAATATTCAGGAGGCGCCCCAGGGAGCTGTGCCTTCATTTCCTCTGCCCTGTCGCTGGCAGGGTGACAGCTCTGGAGCCAGGACACTGCCCCAGCATCCTCGGGAAGTCTGGAGGGACAGCAATGCTCACAGCAGGCAGTGATGTGGTACAAAAGAGAAGGCACAGCCCACAGCCACCCTGCCTCAGTGACCTTTCCAAATCCGCTCACTTCAGCAGCTCCACAGAGCCCAGGCTAACGAGAAATGCCAATTTTTCCACAAGTTCATTCACTCCCAAAAGGCTCCCAAGGGAACAGGGAAATGGCTGCAGCCACTGGTGTAGCCTGAGCCCAAACTAACCAGAAATGCCATTTTTTAAGGAACAGGGAATAGCTGCAGCCACTGGTGTAGCCAGAGCCCAAACTAACCAGAAATGCCAATTTTTCCACAAGTTCATTCACTCCCAAAAGGCTCCCAAGGGAACAGGGAAATGGCTGCAGCCGCTGGTGTAGCCTGAGCCCAAACTAACCAGAAATGCCAATTTTTCCACAAGTTCATTCTCTCCCAAAAGGCTCCCAAAGGAACAGGGAAATGGCTGCAGCCACTGGTATTGCCAAACTAACCAGAAATGCCATTTTTTAAGGAACAGGGAAATGGCGGCAGCCACTGGTGTAGCCAGAGCCCAAACTAACCAGAAATGCCAATTTTTCCACAAGTTCATTCTCTCCCAAAAGGCTCCCAAAGGAACAGGGAAATGGCTGCAGCCACTGGTGTAGCCTGAGCCCAAACTAAGGAGAAATGCCATTTTTTAAGGAACAGGGAAATGGCTGCAGCCACTGGTGTAGCCAGAGCCCAAGCTGGGTCCCCTGAAGGCAGCTTCTCCCCGGTGAAAAAAGTGAGCACGACAGAAAAATAAAATTATTAAAAGAGATTCATCCCTTCTGCTGCTTTTCCACACCAAACTGATTCACTCAGCTAAACATTCAGCCCCGAGGCTTTCTTCCCTCAGACTGATTCACTCCAAAAGTTGTTTTATTCAGGGCAGAAAGGACGGGCAAAGCCAGGAGGATCCTTTTTCCTTTCTATTCAGGCTTGGCAGGGGATGCTGAGTTTTGGGGTGATGAAATGATGCTCTCACCATCACCTCGGGGCTGAGAAACCTCTCCTGAGCTCCCAGCTCTTCACCCCCAGAGCTGGGGAGGGGAGACTTTAGGGGGAGATGAATAAAGATGTGGATTTGAATATTCAAGTACACAGAGATGTGTTGATGCTGCCTTTTGTTAGACACAGCAGACACTGATTTGTACCTTCTGTCAAAGCTAAAGATTTGGGAGACAGCACAAAATGTTGGGTCTGCTGCGTGGAGTTGAAAAAAAAAAACACGTAAAAATTCAAGAAAATTGTGTGCACATTGCTGCATGTCTGGGTTTTTGTGGTTCATCTACAAGTTGGAAGGAAATATTAATTCAAGTCCAGCTAAATGATCCTGGGGCTGTCAAAGTTGTGCATCAGTCTGGGAGGTAAGTGACATTTAAAATTCAAAAAAAAATTCAGCAGGGAATCAGCAAAATGGACCAGGAATGATCCCATTTGTCCTGATCAGTATTTATTTATCCCAGAGGAAAATACTGATTTATGCCACAGATTAAACCCTTTGATTTAGTCGTTTGGAAGGCCCCTGACAACTAAAAATGCAAACAAGGTGCACTAAACAAGCTTTTGGCAGCTCTTTGCAGGCTGAAATCTGACGTGCAGGATGGGAACCCAGAGCATTTCATGGCTCCATCACACAGACAGGGAACCTCAGCAAACTTCCCTCTGCCTTTGATCATCTCACAGGTCTCATCTGTTCCTATCAGAACTTTTCAAGAGGAATGTCTGATGTTTCCTTCTGAAGTCGATGTGAGAAAGTGAAGAGCCTTTATTTTAAGGTACCTTTAGAGAGGAGGAGGTTGACACATGCAAAATGGAGTTTTCACTCCCTTTGTTTGAGTCATTCCAGCACAAAAAATAATAATTAAAAAAAAAAAGAATCTGTCAGTGACAAGTCAGGAGGTTGTTTGTTATTCTTGAACTGGTAAAAAAAGAGATTATTAAACCCACCAGGAACGTGTTCTGGAAATTCCACTGTTCCTTATTCTTCCTGAAGGATAAAGAAGTGTGGTGCCATAGAATGGGGTAAATCAGCAAAAAAAGCAGATTAGGAACAAGAGTTTGGGGACAGAATTAACAAATGCTGTTAGGTGACAGAATTAGGTAACAGCACCTAACCGTGTTTGTCAGCAGAAGGGGTTTGTTCTCCACAGTGAAAATGCTCTCCAGTTAAGAGGTTTAATTTTAAGTATCTGGCAGAGCAAAATGAAGCCATTGGAATAATTATTTACCTCCTGACTCCACCCAAGGCCTCTCTACAGCAATAATTTTACCCCCAGGTACCAAATCAATGGTGGAAAGCCCAGACAGGGAGTTCACACCTGGATTTTGCCTCCCTCGGTGGCTCAGAGGGGGAAATATCTGGGGATTCCTAATACAGAACGACTCCCAGTGGGAATTTTTATCCCAGTTTTCACTAAAGTCATGGGAAAGTGTTCCATAAACTTCACTGAGCTCTGGATGTGGGTAAGGAGAATCCTGAAGAGGCTTTGCAAGAAGATTTTCTGAACCGTGTCCTGAAATTCTGGGGCTTCTGACCTCCTTTTTCACAGAGCTGAGTTAAGATTTGCTCCTTAAACATGGGGCAAAAGAGGAATATTGAGGGATTTTCAGCATCCATGGCATGGCAGCATGCTGTACAACTTGGATCCAAATCTGGGAATTGATGGAATTTAGGTGTCAATAGTTTAATGCTGAGGCTGTCACCAAAGATGGAGGCCAGAAATGGTCTGGATTAAGTTTCATGGGACCTGAATTTGGGGTCAAATCTGGGAATTGATGGAATTTAGGTGTCAATAATTTAATGCTGAGGCTGCCACCAAAGCTGGAGGCCAGAAATGGTCTGGATTGAGTTTCATGGGACCTGAATTTGGTGTCAAATCTGGGAGTTTGTGGAATTTAGGTGTCAATAATTTAATGCTGAGGCTGCCACCAAAGATGGAGGCCAGAAATAATCTGGATTAAGTTTCATGGGACCTGAATTTGGGGTCAGATCTGGGAATTGATGGAATGTAGGTGTCAATAATTTTGTGCTGAGGCTGCCACCAAAGCTGGAGGCCAGAAATGGTCTGGATTGAGTTTAATTGGCCTGAATTTCTTGTCAAATCTGGGAATTGATGGAATTTAGGTGTCAATAATTTAATGCTGAGGCTGTCACCAAAGCTGGAGGCCAGGAATAGTCTGGGTTAAGTTTAATGTGGGCCTGAATTTGGTGTCAAATCTGGGAATGGATGGAATTTAGGTGTCAATAATTTAATGCTGAGGCTGCCACCAAAGCTGGAGGCCAGAAATGGTCTGGATTGAGTTTCATTGGCCTGAATTTGGTGTCAAATCTGGGAATTGATGGAATTGAGGTGTCAATAATTTAATGTTGAGGCTGCCACCAAAGATGGAGGCCAGAAATAATCTGGATTAAGTTTAATGTGGGCCTGAATTTGGGGTCAGATCTGGGAATTGATGGAATTTAGGTGTCAATAATTTAATGCCAAGGCTGCCACCAAAGCTGGAGGCCAGAAATAATCTGGATTAAGTTTCATGGGACCTGAATTTGGGGTCAAATCTGGGAATTGATGGAATGTAGGTGTCAATAATTTAATGCTGAGGCTGCCACCAAAGCTGGAGGCCATCTTAGTCTGGATTAAGTTTCATGGGACCTGAATTTGGTGTCAAATCTGGGAATGGATGGAATTTAGGTGTCATAATTTAGTGCTGTCAGCAAAGGTGAAAAAAGGAAAATCAGAGGGGTTAATCTGTGAGATAAATTCCCTGAAATTTCCAGCCAGGAGGTTTGGTTAAGCCCCATAAATTTGGCCAGAAAGGGCCTCCAACTGTCCTGCCTCACGTGTCAGGAGAGCCATTTTATCACAACATCCATCAGGCAGCCCAGCTCCTCCGAGTGGGAAGCTCTGTGATTTCTGCTTTCACATTCTGCCAGATGCTGGGCTCTTTCATTCCCTGCCAGACAGGAACAGCCTCATCACTCACAGGCAGCCCACCATGCCATAAACCTCTCTGTGAGACACGCTTCCCATCTGGGAGTGTTACAAAATACAAAATACAACCCCATCTATTTAAAACAAAAAAAAACAAAACAAAACACCAATAAATGAGGAATCTGGTGGAATAAGTAGCCCATTAGGCATGGCACTGGGTTGAAGCTGGAATTCTGCTTCCTCAGATTTTCTAACACTTCCCAGATGGATCAAATTGACCAAAAATAGAAGCAGCCTATAAAAAGCTGATTTTGAGGGGAACCTTTCTCCTCACCTGGCACCCAGCACATCTGGCACCCAGAGCCTGGAGTGGCACATTCCAGAGCAGATTCCAGAGGGCTCAGGACCACCAGCACCTGGAGCACTCCAGGCTGCCAAGCCTGGTGTCTGTGCCACCAGCAGGTCCCAAGAGAGAGCCCCGCGTCCTCCTGCTCCTCCTGGAGATCTGAGCCCAAGAGTTGGGACCTCAGGAAAATGCAAACGGATACAAACCAGTCCTTTCCCCAGATCAGCTTCAGTGTGGACCAAATTCAGGCCCACATTAAACTCAATCCAGACTATTTCTGGCCTCCAGCTTTGGTGGCAGCCTCAGCATTAAATTATTGACACCTCAATTCCACAAACTCCCAGATTTGACACCACATTAAACTTAACCCAGACCATTTCTGGCCTCCAGCTTTGGTGGCAGCCTCAGCATTAAATTATTGACACCTAAATTCCATCAATTCCCAGATTTGACCCCAAATTCAGGCCAATTAAACTTAATCCAGACTATTTCGGGCCTCCAGCTTTGGTGGCAGCCTCAGCATTAAATTATTGACACCTAAATTCCACAAACTCCCAGATTTGACACCACATTAAACTTAATCCAGACCATTTCTGGCCTCCAGCTTTGGTGGCAGCCTCAGCATTAAATTATTGACACCTCAATTCCATCAATTCCCAGATTTGACACCAAATTCAGGCCCACATTAAACTTAATCCAGACCATTTCGGGCCTCCAGCTTTGGTGGCAGCCTCAGCATTAAATTATTGACACCTAAATTCCATAAATTTGGAGTGGGACCAGTGGTAAATAGAAATATCTCCCAAAACACCCAACCTGCAGTCATTCCCTGTTGGATGTGGCTGTGTTGGATGTGGCAGCATCCCTGAGGTGCTGCTGGAAGGGACCTGGGGAAAAAGGAGTTGGGAATCTCCTCACTCACCCCATGTGAGCAACAAGGACCAGCTCATGCTTCCCAGGAAAAATATTCCTGTTTAATCAAGTTATATTTAAAATATTAAATTATATTCAAATATAGTCAATTATTATGTTACTATATAATATAATGATATATTATATTATATATTATTGTATTAAATTATATTAAAAATATTCCTGTTTAATCAAATTATATTTAAAAATATTAAATTATATTAAAATATATTAACATTATTATATTATTATATAATACAATTATATATATTATATATTATATTATATTATATTATATTATATTATATTATATTATGTTATGTTATGTTATGTTATGTTGTTATATTATATATTAAATTATTATATTAAATTATATTAAAAATATTCCTGTTTAATCAAATTATATTTAAAAATATTAATTATATTAAAATATATTAACATTATTTATATTATTATATAATACAATTATATATTATATTATATTATATCATATTGTATTATATTATATTATATTATATTATATTATATTATATTATATTATATTATATTATATATTATTAATTATATTATATTATATTATGTTATATTTTTATATTATGTTATGTTATGTTATGTTATGTTATATTATATATTAAATTATTATATTAAATTATATTAAAAATCTTCCTGTTTAAGCAAATTATAAAGCTTTTAAAACCTGATTTCTCTGTTTTAAGCCTAAGTGAGGTGAATTAGTGTCTGCCTCATCCTCAGATCCATCTGGATAATCCTGCATCAGGGCTCCTGTTGGAAGGATGTCCCTGGAAATGGCACATCCCAGCTTAGGAAGGTTGGTAAAATTCTCTCTTTGGTGAAAACCTGGGAGATTGCAGATCCAGGGGAGGCTGTGCTGGTGAAGGATTCCCAGTAAAGCCCCAGTAAAGCAGAGCCCAAGCCAAGCAGTTTTGTGGGAAATGGCCTTTTCCTCCCCTGCCCTTTGGGTGGACATTCCAAAGGGCAGGGACACGAAGGAGATAAAGGAGGAAATCCCTTTCAGGTCCACAGCAATCCATCCAAGGGGGGGAATGTCTTGCCAAAAAGAAAACAAATCATGCAGAGACTTATCTGGTGTGATTGCACCGCTCCCCTAAAAGCCTCTTTTCCCAGTGGTGGCCAGCAAATCTCTGGAAATGCCAGAAGAAAGGGATTGTTCATATAAACACATCCATTTCCAGGGGAAGTTTACTCTTCCTATAGCCAGAGGATGTTTATTTTGTGGAAAAGAGCACGTTAAAACCTTTCCTCCCTTCTCCTCCACCCCCTGGCACTCGGGGATTCCTCATTCCTCATTCCCCAGGTTTAGCAGGTCAAGGGAAGGGGGAGCCCCAGTGGAAAACGTGAGGAAAAATAAATACAGGGAAAGAAATGGATAAACAAAATAGCTGAGCTGGAGTGTGGAGGCTAAAAATTCCCTGGCTGGGGCAGTGACAGAGCGTGGCTGAGAGCTGCCAGCTCTGTGGGGTGATCCCAAATATCCCCTGGACCACAGGCTGGGATCCATCCCTCTGCTGCCCTTTGGAATGTGGCTGGAATGGTGGCTGAGAGCTGCCAGCTCTGTGGGGTGATCCCGAATATCCCCTGGACCACAGGCTGGGATCCATCCCTCTGCTGCCCTTTGGAATGTGGCTGGAATGGTGGTTGAGAGCTGCCAGCTCTGTGGGGTGATCCCAAATATCCCCTGGACCACAGGCTGGGATCCATCCCTCTGCTGCCCTTTGGAATGTGGCTGGAATGGTGGTTGAGAGCTGCCAGCTCTGTGGGGTGATCCCAAATATCCCCTGGACCACAGGCTGGGATCCATCCCTCTGCTGCCCTTTGGAATGTGGCTGGAATGGTGGTTGAGAGCTGCCAGCTCTGTGGGGTGATCCCAAATATCCCCTGGACCACAGGCTGGGATCCCACCCCTCTGCTGCCCTTTGGAATGTGGCTGGAATGGTGGTTGAGAGCTGCCAGCTCTGTGGGGTGATCCCAAATATCCCCTGGACCACAGGCTGGGATCCCACCCCTCTGCTGCCCTTTGGAATGTGGCTGGAATGCCGGGGAATGCTCCGTGCCCCATGTGCTTCCCGCAGCTTTTAGAGATGCAAAATCAATGGCAACGATTTGAACTCGGGTTTAACGCAGTCCTAATGAAGTTTAATGGGTGCCGTTAGGAAAATTGGGAGCACCAGCACAATTCATCATTGCACAGATAAATGGAAAAACGGGAATAAAGAATATCTGGGGGGTTTTTTAGCACTATTTCACCAGCATCTTCTGTATCCAAAGGGAAAACCACTAGGGAAAATTCCTGAAATTTAGGCTATTGTTGCATGTCCCTGCTTGCTGTACTATTGTAACTTTTTCTGCTTTCAGACTTGGCAGCTGCAGCCAGCTCTGAGTTTTCTGCTCTTTCTGTTTCTGCTTTCCCAGCTTTCTGAAAATCTTCTTATCTTTACTATTTCCCACAGTTCCCAGGGTGGAAATGGGAATAAAACCAGCAAGTACCCACAACTAAGGATGAAACCCTGGTTTGGGGTTTCCAGTCCAGTTCCAGGACCTCATCCCAGCCTTTTGAAGACTCCAGGGATGGAGTTTGCACAGCTTCTCTGGGCTCCTGGAAGAGCTGAGAGGAAACAGCTGAAAATTCACTTTTTGCTTGTCTTGGGCACCAAAGCAGCTTCTCAGGGGCACCTCTGGCTCCTCTGCTTCCAGAGCAGGGAATCCAGCAGGGAAGCTGGGCATGGAAGGAGAGAGAATCCCACATGAGGTCTGGAGTTCACTTTTCAGGCAGGGTGTGCTGAAAAGTGAACTCCAGACCTCATCTGGGATTCTCCAGATGAATGGGAAAGGTCCAAAATTCCTGTTCCAAAGAGAGAGAGAAGAATTCTGGAATCATGGAATGGCTTGGGTTGGAAAGGAGCTTAAAGCTCATCCCATCCCATCCCCTACCATGGGCAGGGCCACCTCCCACTGTCCCAGGCTGCTCCAGCCTGGCCTTGGGCACTGCCAGGGATCCAGGGCAGCCCCAGCTGCTCTGGCAATCCCAGCCCAGCCAGGAATTCCCAATTCCCAATGTCCCATCCATCCCTGCCCTCTGGCACTGGGAGCCATTCCCTGGCTCCTGTCCCTCCATCCCTTGTCCCCAGTCCCTCTCCAGCTCTCCTGGAGCCCCTTCAGGCCCTGCCAGGGGCTCTGAGGTTTTTCCAGAGCCTTCTCCTCTCCAGGGGAACATTCCCAGCTCTCCCAGCCTTTCCCTCTGATCATCCCCATGGTCTCCTCTGGACTCTCCAGCAGCTCCACGTCCCTTCCATGCTGGAGATCCCTGAGAAAAAAGGGGATCCCCGAGGATAAAAAAATCATCTCAACAGGAAAAAACAGCAAGACCTGGGCATGAACTTCAGCTTTCAGCTCCAGGTTTTGGACACTGAGGAGTTTCCCTGAACTGAAGGCACGAGGACTTTTCCAAAAGGGCTTTCCAAGGAGGAATTAGGAAATCCTGTCATGTGCATTTCTTCCTCTCCCTCAAACTGAGAGCAGCAATCTCTGAGGGAAGAATTTAATCAAAGCCAGCTGCTAATTACTTTCCTGACACCAGGGGAGAAGGATGTTGGCATCCAAAAGATCTGGAAGATTTTTTCCTTATTAATATTTGATAAATCTGTAATTGGATCGTTTGATTCCGCAGTCTCCTTTGAATAGGAACTTTATTGAAATGAATCTTTATTAATTCAAGCCACAAACTTGAGGGGCTGATAACTCAGGGATTGATTGGAGTATCTGGAAGTGGCAGCTCTGGAGAGGAGATAAATTGGGATTGCTTAAGGACAAGTCAATACAGGCTGGATTTAATCCACAGTGCTTCCTATTAGAGGACAGAAATTACATTCTGTAAAGAGTTAAAGTTAAATTTCTCTGATTTCTCATTTCTCTCTTTTTTTTTTTTTTTGCTGAAGTTCAGAGATTCCACATGAATATTTAATTCAAAAGCAAATGAGAATTAAGTGTGCTAACATTGAATTAATAAAAGAGTTGAGTGGCATCCAATAGTGAGCAAATGTGCTCATGAAAAAGTCCAAAAATCAAAATTGCAACATTAAAGCTACTTAATACATCACATTGTTTAGGAACGGATATCACAATTTCCTCCTGATCCCGATAAAATAAAGCCAAGACTTTATTAAATGCAGTAAGAACATTGTAAGGCTGAGTGTTATTACCCTGGCCACAAACCCAATGTCCTGCTCTGATTTTGAACTATGGAAACCTCTGGCACTGGTTTATGTTAATAAATTTCTGCTAATAAACCAGTGACAAAGCAAAATAAATGTCCAGAAACCTCTGGTTTCGAAGGAAAATAAATTCAAGGCTTTGTGCAAAGTCATGAGGGATGGGAACGCCCAAACTTTTATCTGGGAGAGATTAAAATTCCTTTTTCTTCACCAGTAACGCTGCTTGGAACAGACAGTGAAGAAATGGCAAAAAATGAGAAAGAAAACTTTAATCCTTGGGGTTGTGACCATTCCCTGGGGAGGCTGTCCAGAGCCCTACCATAAAAAAAAAAAAAAAAAAAAACAACAAAATCAACAGGGAGGGAAGCCATTGAAGCAGGTTTTAAATATTTTTATTATTATTTTGTAAAGTTATTTGAGGTATTGCCCTTAAAGTCACAGTTCTGTGGCAGAAGCGCCACGGATGCTCCCCATTCCCAGCGAACCTGGCTTTGCGCTTTTCCTTGGCGGAAACACCCTCTCTTCCTTCCAATTCCCTTCAACAAAACCCTTTTCCCCTTTTTCTCCCCATTTCCCCTTTTTTTCCTCATTTTACCCTTTTTTCCCTCATTTTACCCTTTTTTTCCTCATTTTCCCCTTTTTGGATCCCCGGCGACGAGGGCGATGAGGGCGGCTGACGCTCCGTGACTGCCCCCTGGTGCCCCGCACGGGAACAGCACCCACGGCCGCTCTTCTGCGCCCCTCACACGGGGCAACACCGCCTTGGGAGCACCGAGGGGACACCCCAGCCCCGTCACCACCGATCCCGGCGCCGCCACCACCGATCCCGGCCCCGTCGCTCCCACGGGAGCTTCCCCGGCCCCGCCAGCCCCGCCGCCATCGCCGCCTCCCTCTCACGGCCTCTACCGCCCCTCCCGCAGCCCTGAGCAACCGAACGCCGAGCGGCGGATTCCGCGCGGTGCCGCGCCGCGCCCATCGAGGTGTCGGCGCATCGGCTGGCTCGGCCTGGGGGCACGCGGCGAGGGCGCGGCGGGGGCGGGTGGGCGCCGCCATTTTGCAGGAAGAGGTGAGGGGGGCCGGGGGCTCCTTTTCTTTTCCTCTTTTCCCGCTTCCTTCTCCCTTTTCCCGTTTCCTTCTCCCATTTTCTCGTTTCCTGCTTCCTTCCCGTCAGCTGTTGCTGCCTTTCCGCGGCAGTGCCGCTCCTGGAACGCTGGGAGGTCGTGCGGGGTGTGAGGGGGCTCCGGGGCTGAGGAGTTCAGCGCTTTCTTTTCCCTTTCCTTTTTCTCTTTCCTCTTCCCTTCCTTTTCCTCGTTCCCTTTCTGTTCTCTTCCCTCTTCCCTTCTCTTTTGCAGGGGTGTCCGGGCCTGTCAGCGCGGGGAGAGCAGCGTCTGCCATGGCCAATGTGAGTGAGTGACGCCAGGCCTTGCGGATATCCCGGGAACGGCGGAATTGAGGATTAAATGGAGTTACAAACAGGTTTGGGTGGGAAAAAAAAACTTCAAAATCCTTTAATTCCGACTCCGTGCTGTGGGCAGGGACAACTTGCAGCGTGCTCCAAGGCTTGGACACTTGTTCAGAGGCAGCTGCAGAACCTCAGCACCCTCCGATGGAAGAATTTCTCCCTGAAATCCCAATCCAGCCCTCCTCCAGTTTGAAAATCCCAGGAATAGTAACTTAATTAAGGATTAAATCCTTTTTTTTTGGCTTTTTCTGTCATCCTGGGCTCAGGCACGGAGGAGTTCCGTGTTTTGGAGCACTCAAAAGGCTGGAGCATAAAACACCTTTTATTGATTGTTTTTATTGCTCCCGCCGTGGGGACATGAATAATTCATTCCCTCCCTGGCTGCTGCTTCTTGGCTAATGCCAGGTGTGTAAATATTTGCATGAGCCAGCTGTAATTAGTGACATCTCCGTGTTAAGTGAGGCTGATAATAAGGAGAAATTCTCTTTTCTGCTAATTACACGTTGGCTGTAATTGTTTACATCTGTTTACAGCATCATCATCATGCAGAAATTGATTTTAAGAGCGATTTGCCATGATAAAGAAAAAAGATTTGAGTGGAATCCAATTTTTGTTGTGCTACAGGAACCTTTTAAAGCTCTTTTAGAAGGAGACTGCTCCAGGCTTGAACTGTAAATAATTGATTTAAGTCATAAATTAAATGTGTCTTGAAGCATTTGAGTTGTTATAATTTGGTAGAAATTATTTTATATTTACACAGAAGTGCTGGATGAAAAACCTTCTACTACCTTAGGTCCTAATGCTTTAAATACAATTTTTATATTAAACATCCAAATAGCACCACTTATTCTCTTCTTTTCAAAGGAAATGGCTGCTGAAAGTGCCTCTTTTGATATAAAATTGCATAAATTTTTATACAATCAAAGCTGCAGCACTTGAGGAACATCCTTTTATGTTATTTTCTCAAAAGAATTGTGATTTTTTATCTGAAAAGTTGAATTTTCCAACAAACACCCACCCTGTGGCAGGTGGGATTTGTGTTTTCCAGGAGAGATAATCACAGAGACAATCCCTAGCCATAATTTAATTTAAATGTTCAATTTTTAGGGCTTTTTCTGCATGAGAGGCCTTTAATTAACACTCAACCAACAAAATGTAAAAATACCAATAAAATATTTCTACAGTTTGATGTCACAGCTGGCCATAATTCAAATTTCAAGATCATTACTGAGGATTTTTCTTGCGACTCGCGGAGCTGCGTTTAAACAATTCTTTGGATTTTTATTATGAAATAATTTTTATTTTAATATGAAATTATTATTTTTTTTGTTTTTTCTCTCCTCAGGTGCTCTGTACCAGAGCAAGGTTGGTCACCTACCTGCCAGGCTTTTATTCCTTGCTCAGGAGAGTGGGGAATGCCAAAGCTTTTTCCACTGCAGGATCCTCGGGCTCAGATGAGCCTCACGTGGCTGCTGCACCTCCTGATTTATGTAAGGAAAACCCTGGAAATCCCCATTTGCACCTGGGATTTTCACTTGGGAGAAGGAAAAAAAATCCAATTTCTGAAGAAAAAGGAAATTGAAGGAAAAAAAGCATATTTAGGAAAAAAAGCAAATTTATTGCCTTGAAATGTGAATTTGGTTTGAGAGAATAAAAAAGCAAATTGAAGAAGGAAAAGAAAATTTGCTCCCTTAAAAGGCAAATTTATTTCCTTGAAATCAGAATTTGATTTGATAGAATAGAAAACCAAATTGAAGAAGGAAAAGAAATTTTGCTCCCTTAAAATCCAGATTTGGAGGTGGGATTTTTGACTTGGTAGAAGAAAAAAAAATGCAATTTCTGAAGAAAAAGCAAATTGAAGGAAAAAAAGCAGATTTAGGAAAAAAAAGCAGATTTATTCCTTTGAAATCAGAATTTGATTTGGTAGAAAAGAAAAGCAAATTGAAGAAGAAAAAGAAAATTTGCTCCCTTAAAAGGCAAATTTATTCCCTTGAAATGTGAATTTGATTCGATAGAAAAGCAAATTGAAGAAGAAAAAGAAAATTAGAAAAAAGAAAAAGCAAATTTATTCCCTTGAAATCAGAATTTGGTTTGAGAGAAAAGAAAAGCAAATTGAAGACGAAAAAGAAAATTTGCTCCCTTAAAATCCAGATTTGGAGGTGGGATTTTTGACTGTGTAGAAGAAAAAAAAATCCAATTCCTGAAGAAAAAGCAAATTTAAGAAAAAAAAGCAGATTTAGAAAGAAAAAGCAAATTTATTCCCTTGAAATCAGAATTTGGTTTGATAGAAAAGAAAAGCAAATTGAAGAAGAAAAAGAAAATTTGCTCCCTTAAAATCTAAATTTGGAGGTGGGATTTTGACTGTGTAGAAGAAAAAAAATGTAATTTCTGAAGAAAAAGCAAATTTAAGAAAAAAAAGCACATTTAGGAAAAAAAAGCAGATTTATTCCCTTGAAATCAGAATTTGATTTGGTAGAAAAGAAAAGCAAATTGAAGAAGAAAAAGAAAATTAGAAAAAAGAAAAAGCAAATTTATTCCCTTGAAATGTGAATTTGATTTGATAGAAAGAAAAGCAAATTGAAGAAGAAAAAGCAAATTTGCTCCCTTAAAAGGCAAATTTGGAGGTGGGGTTTTTGACTGTGTAGAGGAAAAAAGGGAAATTTAAGAAGAAAAAGCACATTTAGAAAAAAGAAAAAAAGCAAATTTATTCCCTTGAAATATGAATTTGATTTGATAGAAAAGCAAATTGAAGAAGGAAAAGAAAATTAGAAAAAAGAAAAAAGCAAATTTATTGCCTTGAAATCAGAATTTGATTTGATAGAAGAGCAAAGCAAATTGAAGGAGAAAAAGCAAATTTGTTCCCTTAAAAGGCAAATTTGGAGGTGGGAATTTTGACTTGGTAGAAGAAAAAAAAAATCCAATTTCTGAAGAAAAAGCAAATTTAAGGAAAAAAAGCAGATTTAGGAAAAAAAAGCAAATTTATTGCCTTGAAATCAGAATTTGATTTGATAGAAAAGCAAATTGAAGAAGAAAAAGCAAATTTGCTCCCTCAAAAGGCAGATTTGGAGGTGGGGTTTCTGACTGTGTAGAAGAAAAAAAAAATGCAATTTCTGAAGAAAAAGCAACTTTAAGAAAATAAAACAGCATATTTAGAAAGAAAAGCAAATTTATTCCCTTGAAATGTGAATTTGGTTTGAGAGAAAAGAAAAGCAAATTGAAGAAGGAAAAGCAAATTAGAAAAAAGAAAAAGCAAATTTATTGCCTTGAAATGTGAATTTGATTTGATAGAAAAGAAAAGCAAATTGAAGACGAAAAAGGAAATTTATTCCCTTAAAAGGCAAATTTGGAGGTGGGGTTTTTGACTGTGTAGAGGAAAAAAGGCAAACATAAGAAGAAAAAGCAAATTAGATAAAAGAAATAGCAGATTTATTCCATTGAAATATGAATTTGATTTGATAGAAAAGCGAATTGAAGAAGAAAAAGAAATTTTGCTCCCTTAAAAGGCAAATTTGGAGGTGGGATTTTTGACTGTGTAGAAGAAAAAATCAAATTTATGAAGTAAAAGCAAATTTAAGAAAAAAAGCAGATTTAGAAAGAAAAAGCAAATTTATTCCCTTGAAATGTGAATTTGGTTTGAGAGAAAAGTAAATTGAAGGAGAAAAAGAAAATTTGCTCCCTTAAAAGGCAAATTTGGAGGTGGGATTTTTGACTGTGTAGAAGAAAAAAAAATCCAATTTCTGAAGAAAAAGCAAATTTAAGAAAAAAAGCACATTTAGGAAAAAAAAGCAAATTTATTCCATTGAAATCAGAATTTGATTTGGTAGAAAAGAAAAGCAAATTGAAGAAGGAAAAGCAAATTAGAAAAAAGAAAAAAGCAGATTTATTCCCTTGAAATCAGAATTTGAATTGATAGAAAAGAAAAGCAAATTGAAGAAGAAAAAGGAAATTTGCTCCCTTAAAATCCAAATTTGGAGGTGGAATTTTTGACTGTGTAGGGAAAAAAGGGAAATAGAGGAAAAGCACATTTAGAAAAAAGAAAAAAAGCAAATTTAAGCAGAAAAATCCAATTTATTCCCTTGAAATCCCAGTTTGGAATTGGGATTTTTGTCTGGTGCATTGCTGATGTTTGTCATCAAATCCTCCTTTTTCCCTTGGGTTTCCCTGCTGGTTTTGGGGTTTCCTGACTGCTTTGGGGTTTCCTGACTGCTTTGGGGTTTCCTGGCCATTTTTGGGGTTTCCTGGCCATTTTTGGGATTCCCTTTTGGGATTTCCTGGCCGATTTTGGGATTCCCTGCTGTCTTTGGGATTTCCTGGCCATTTTGGGGATTTCCCTGCTGGTTTTGAGGTTTCCTGGCCATTTTTGGGGTTTCCTGACTGCTTTGGGATTCCCCTGGCCGTCTTTGGGATTTCCTGCTGTCTTGGGGATTTCCCTGCTGGTTTTTGGGTTCCCCTGACCGGTTTTGGGTTTCCTGGCTGTTTTTGGGGTTTCCTGGCTGCTTTTGGGATTCCTGGCTGCTTTTGGGATTCCCTGACTGGTTCTTGGGATTCCCTGACGGTTTCTTGAGATTTCCCTGCCGGTTTTGGGGTTTCCTGGCTACTTTTGGGATTTCCTGACTGTTTTTTGGGTTTCTTTGCTGGTTTTGGGATTTCCCAACTGGTTTTTGGGATTTCCTGGCCAGTTTTGGGATTTCCTTCTGTCTTTGCAATTGCCTGGCCACTTTTGGGTTTCCTGGCCGCTTTTAGGTTTCCCTGCTCTCTTTGTGGTTTCCCTGCTGTCTTTGGGGTTCCCTGGCCGCTTTTGGGATTCCCTGGCCACTTTTGGGTTTCCTGGCTGCTTTTAGGTTTCCTTGTTGTCTTTGGGGTTTCCTGGCCGCTTTAGGTTTCCCTGCTGTCTTTGGAGTTTCCCTGCTGTCTTTTAGGTTTCCCTGCTGTCTTTGGAGTTTCCCTGCTGTCTTTTAGGTTTCCCTGCCGCTTTTGGGATTCCTTGGCCGCTTTTGGGATTCCCTGGCCGCTTTTGGGATTCCCTGGCTGCTTTTAGGTTTCCCTGCTGTCTTTGGGGTTTCCCTGCTGTCTTTGGGGTTTCCCTGCTGTCTTTGGGGTTTCCCTGCTGTCTTTGGGATTTCCCTGCTGTCTTTTGGGATTCCCTAACCGCTTTTAGGTTTCCCTGCTCTCTTTTAGGTTTCCCTGCTATCTTTGTGGTTTCCCTGCTCTCTTTGTGGTTTCCCTGCTATCTTTGGGATTTCCCTGCTCTCTTTTAGGTTTCCCTGCTATCTTTGTGTTTCCCTGCTCTCTTTGTGTGTTTCCCTGCTGTCTATCTTTGGGGTTTCCCTGCTATCTCTGTGGTTTCCCTGCTCTCTTTTAGGTTTCCCTGCTATCTTTGTGGTTTCCCTGCTCTCTTTGGGATTTCCCGGCTCTCTTTGGGATTTCCCTGCTCTCTTTGTGATTTCCCTGCTCTCTTTATATTTCCCTGCTCTGTGTTTCCCTGCTCTCTCTGTGTGTTTCCCTGCTGTCTCTGTGTCCCCTGACCTCTCTCGGCTCCCCTGCAGCTCCCAGGACGGTGTGGCCGGACGAGCTGATGGGTCCCTTCGGGCCGCAGGACCAGCGCTTCCAGCTGCCGGGGCACATGGGCTTCGGCTGCCACCTGCACGGCACCGCCCCCCAGAGAGCCCGGCCCGCCCCCAGCCTGCCCGACCTCCTGGCCGAGCCCTCGGCCGGCGACAGGCACGAGTTTGTCATGGCCCAGTGCATCAGCGAGTTCCAGGTGAGAGCAGCCCCTGGTGTGGGCATTCCCTGACCCATCCCTTCGCCCAGGGGATGCTCCTGGGGAGCTGAGAAGCCCCAGAGGAAAAGGAGAACAGTCCTGGTCTGGTTTATCATTATTTGCTTTGGAATGTGGTTGGACACTGTTTACCCACAGGTGATGGTTTCATGTGAATTGTTTTGTCTGAATGGCCAGTCAGGGCCAAGCTGTATTGAGGCTCTGGAAAGAGCTGAGTTTTATAATTTTAACCTTCTGTAAGTAGCCTTTCTGTATTCTTTAGTGTAGTTTAGTACAGCATTCTTTAATGTAATATAGGATCTTAAAGTTATAAATAAGCCTTAGAGAACATGGAGTCAGATCCTTCCTTTCTTTCCTTTCCCTTTCCTTTCCCTTTCCTTTCCCTTTCCTTTTCCTTTCCCTTTCCTTTCCCTTTCCTTTCCCTTTCCTTTCCCTTTCCTTTCCCTTTCCTTTCCCTTTCCTTTCCCTTTCCTTTCCCTTTCCTTTCCCTTTCCTTTCCCTTCCTTTCCCTTCCTTTCCCTTCCTCTTCCACCACTCCTTTCCCTTTCCCCCTTTCCCTTTCCCCCTTCCCCTTTTCCCCTTTCCCTTTCCCCCTTTCCCTTTCCCCCTTTCCCTTCCCCCTTTCCCTTTCCCCCTTTCCTTTCCCCCTTTCCCTTTCCCCCTTTCCCTTTCCCCCTTTCCCTTTCCCCCTTTCCCTTTCCCCCTTTCCCTTTCCCCCTTTCCCTTTCCCCCTTTCCCCTTTCCCCCTTCCCCTTTCCCCCTTCCCTTTCCCCCTTCCCTTTCCCCCTTCCCTTTCCCCCTTCCCTTTCCCCCTTCCCTTTCCCCCTTTCCTTTCCCCTTTCCCCTTTCCCCTTTCCCCTTCCCCTTTCCCCTTCCCCTTTCCCCTTCCCCTTTCCCCTTCCCCTTTCCCCCTTTCCTTTCCCCCTTTCCTTTCCCCCTTTCCTTTCCCCCTTTCCTTTCCCCCTTTCCTTTCCCCCTTTCCTTTCCCCCTTTCCTTTCCCCCTTCCCTTTTCCCTTTCCTCTTTCCCCTTCCCTTTCCCCTTTCCCCTTTCCCTTTCCCCTTTCCCTTTCCCCCTTTCCCTTTCCCCCTTTCCCTTTCCCCCTTTCCCTTTCCCCCTTTCCCTTTCCCCCTTTCCCTTTCCCCCTTTCCCTTTCCCCCTTTCCCTTTCCCCCTTTCCCTTTCCCCCTTTTCCCTTTCCCCCTTTTCCCTTTCCCCCTTTTCCCTTTCCCCCTTTTCCCTTTCCCCCTTTTCCCTTTCCCCCTTTTCCCTTTCCCCCTTTTCCCTTTCCCCCTTTTCCCTTTCCCCCTTTTCCCTTTCCCCCTTTTCCCTTTCCCCCTTTTCCCTTTCCCCCTTTTCTTTCCCCTTCCCTTTCCCCTTTCCCTTTCCCCTTCCTTCCCTAGCAACCCCCTGCATGTGGAACAAGCACAACTCTCTTCTTCCTCAAAAAGGATTTTTCTGCACTATTTTCTGCCACAAGAAACTGCCTCAAGGTGGTTCTTTTTTAGGAGAAAAAGATTTCAGACTGTTTTGAAGCAGCATTTTAGGAGTGATTAATGGGAAGATTTCAGTCCCCAAACCTGCTGTTGGCCAAGTCTCACCACCTTTTACCCTGTAAAGTTGAAATGTCTCTCAGTATTTTAGTTCATGGATCTGGATTTGCAAAGTTTAGGCAATATTTAGTTCTGAAAACCATGGAATTCACAGAGGAATCCCTCAACCTCATAATGAGAGACTCATCATTGTAAAATTGAATTTTCCTTCAGTATTTTATTTCATGAATCTGGATTTGCAAAGCTTGGGCAATGTTTAGTTCTAAAAATCCTGGAATTCACCCAGAAATCCCCCAATCTCACAATGATTCATCTGCATGAACACACCCAGTAAAATTGGAATTTTCCTTCAGGATTTTAGTTCATGGATCTGGATTTGCAAAGTTTGGGCAATGTTTAGTTCTGAAAACCATGGAATTCACCCAGAAATCCCCCAATCTCACAATGATTCATCATTATGAATCCACCCAGTAAAATTGGAATTTTCCTTCAGGATTTTAGTTCATGGATCTGGATTTGCAAAGCTTGGGTAATGTTTAGTTCTAAAAACCATGGAATTCATAGAGGAATCCCTCAACCTCATAATGAGAAATTCATCATTGTAAAATTGAATTTTCTTTCAGTATTTTATTTCATGGATCTGGATTTGCAAAGCTTGGGCAATGTTTAGTTCTAAAAATCCTGGAATTCATCCAGAAATCCCCCAATTTCTAATCTCTCATTATGAGAGGATTCTGGCAGTGTTGCAGATTCATCTGTATGAATCCACCCAGTAAAACTGGAATTTTCCTTCAGGATTTTAGTTCATGGATCTGGATTTGCAAAGCTTGGGCAATATTTAGTTCTAAAAATCCTGGAATTCACCCAGAAATCCCCCAATCTCTCAATGATTCATCATTATGAATCCACCCAGTAAAATTGGAATTTTCCTTCAGTATTTTATTTCATGGATCTGGATTTGCAAAGTTTAGGCAATATTTAGTTCTAAAAACCATGGAATTCACCCAGAAATTCCCCAATCTCACAATGATTCATCTGTATGAATCCACCCAGTAAAATTGGAATTTTCCTTCAGGATTTTAATTCATGGATCTGGATTTGCAAAGCTTGGGCAATATTTAGTTCTAAAAACCATGGAATTCACAGAGGAATCCCTCAACCTCATAATGAGAAATTCATCATTGTAAAATTGAATTTTGTTTCAGTATTTTATTTCATGGATCTGGATTTGCAAAGCTTGGGCAATGTTTAGTTCCAAAAATCCTGGAATTCACCCAGAAATCCCCCAATCTCACAATGATTCCTCATTATGAATCCACCCAGTAAAATTGGAATTTTCCTTCAGGATTTTAGTTCATGGATCTGGATTTGCAAAGCTTGGGCAATATTTAGTTCCAAAAATCCTGGAATTCACCCAGAAATCCCCCAATTTATAATCTCTCATTATGAGAGGATTCTGGCAGTGTTGCAGATTCATCTGTATGAATCCACCCAGTAAAATTGAAATTTTCCTTCAGGATTTTAGTTCATGGATCTGGATTTGCAAAGTTTTGGGCAATATTTAGTTCTAAAAACCATGGAATTCACAGAGGAATCCCTCAACCTCATAATGAGAGACTCATCATTGTAAAATTGAAATTTCTTTCAGTATTTTATTTCATGGACCTGGATTTGCAAAGCTTGGGCAATGTTTAGTTCTAAAAACCATGGAATTCACCCAGAAATCCCCCAATCTCACAATGATTCATCTGCATGAATCCACCCAGTAAAATTGAAATTTTCCTTCAGGATTTTAGTTCATGGATCTGGATTTGCAAAGCTTGGGCAATGTTTAGTTCTAAAAATCCTGGAATTCACCCAGAAATCCCCCAATTTCTAATCTCTCATTATGAGAGGATTCTGGCAGTGTTGCAGATTCATCTGTATGAATCCACCCAGTAAAACTGGAATTTTCCTTCAGGATTTTATTTCATGGACCTGGATTTGCAAAGTTTGGGCAATGTTTAGTTCCAAAAACCATGGAATTCATCCAGAAATCCCCCAATCTCACAATGATTCATCTGTATGAATCCACCCAGAAAAATTGGAATTTTCCTTCAGGATTTTATTTCATGGATCTGGATTTGCAAAGCTTGGGCAATGTTTAGTTCCAAAAACCATGGAATTGACTCAGAAATCCCCCAATCTCACAAAGATTCATCATTATAAATCCACCCAGAAAAATTGGAATTTTCCTTCAGGATTTTATTTCATGGATCTGGATTTGCAAAGTTTGGGCAATGTTTAGTTCTAAAACTCCTGGAATTCATTCAGGAATCTCCTAAGCTCCCAATGAGAGATTCATCATTTTCAATCCACCCAGTAAAATTGAATTTTCCTTCAGTATTTTGTATTTTGCAGAGTTTAGGCAAAGTTTAGTTCTAAAAATTCTCTATCTTTTTCTATCTTTTCAGATTTTAAATAACTTCTAGTAACAGTCAATATTGTTAATAATATTATTATTTCAATATTTAATATGAAAAGTGTGAGGTGCCAGTGCAAATCACCTGGAGCTGCTGGAGTGTATCTGATCACTAAACCCTATTTTGCTGCACAGAGTTATTCCTGTTGGATATTAACAGTGAAAAATTGAATTTTTCTGGTTTTTAGGGTTCTGATGCTCCCCAGAAGCAGCAGATCAATAATGCTGAGACCTACTTTGAAAATGCCAAGGTGGAATGTGCAGTGCAAGCCTGTCCTGAGCTGCTGAGAAAAGGTTCATTTGGATTTCCAGTCAAGAAATTCAACTTTTCTATGTAAAACCAGTGAATGGCCATGCTCTACCACAGATTGTGGCATAGAAAATTAATTCAGAATTAATCAGTACCAAAATCCCTTTGGATAGAATGGAAACCAAGTGCTGTTGGCGTTATTTAATTTAATAATTTTAATTTAAAATTAATTAAAAAATATTTGGTATTGATAATATTTAATATTTCATTTAAATGTAATTTTTAATTGTTTTAGTGCCAGGGAAATTCTGGAGTTAATTCCTTATCCAAAATCCAGTTATGAAATCCTTTGGAATTGCTGAACAAAACAACAAATGGGAACCAGGAAACTTCTGAATTTGTGGTTTTAACTTATTCAGGAAGGAAATGACAGAAATTAAATGGGAATAAAACAGAGTAGAATGGAAACCAAAGCTTTGCTGTTGACAATATCCAATATTTCATTTAAAATGTTATTTTGAGTTGTTGTTTTACTGGGAAATTCTGGAGTTAATTCCTTACCCAAAATCCAGTTATAAATTCCTTTGGAATTGCTAAACAAAACAAATGGGAACCAGGAAATTTCTGCAAGCACTGAATTTCTGGTTTTCATTTATTTGGAAGGAAATGAGCAAAATTAAATGGGAACCATTTAATATCTTTGCAGATTTGAAATAACTTTAGTAACTCTCAATATTGTTAATAATATTATTATTTCAATATCGAATATGAAAATTGTGAAGTGCAAATCATCTGAAACTGCTTGAGTGTATTTAATGAAATTTAATGAATTATTAAATTAAATTAGATTTACTTAAATGGGAGCCATTTAATTATATAAAAAGAAAAATAGTAACAAAATAGGAGATGAAATGGGAACAATTTAATTAAATAAAAAGAAAAAATAACAGAATAGGAGAGGAAATGGGAACAATTTAATTAAATAAAAAGTAAAAATAGTAACAGAATAGGAGATGAAATGGGAACAACTTAATTAAATATAAAGTAAAAATAATAAAAAAATAGGAGGGGAAATGGGAACAATTTAATTAAATAAAAAGTAAAAATAATAACAAAATAGGAGAGGAAATGGGAACAATTTAAGTAAATAAAAAGTAATAATAACAGAATAGGAGAGGAAATGGGAACAATTTAATTAAATAAAAAGTAAAAATAATCAAAATAAATAATAATTTTAAATTAATAATAATATAAATATATTTATATAATTTAATATATAAATTAGAAATATATTCATATAATTTAATATATAGATTATATATGAAATATATAAAAATTATATATAAATTATAAACTTAATGTATAATTTAATATATAAATCGCTGTAATTTAATATATAAAGTATATAAGTAGATGTTTATATAAGTAATATAAATATATGTGTATATTTTAATATAGAAATATTTATTTATATATTAAAATATACACATATACTTATATATATAAATAGAATTATTTTTATTCTATAAAATTATTACAATAAATAAAAAATGAAAATGAAATTAAGTAATTTAAGAAGGGAGATGTGCCTGTGGTGTTGCTGTGGGTGGGAGGGCAGGCTGCCATGGCAGGGCAGGACCAACTCTGCTTTTCCCCACGTTCAGATTTCCAGTCGCTGTTCCCGGAGGTGAGGCCCAAGCGCCTGACTGTGCTCACCGTCACCCAGAGGAGCCAGCACGACATGAGCGTGTGGAGCCAGGAGGTGGAGGAGGAGAGGGAGATGCTCCTGGAAAATGTCAGCTCATTCACTAACCTGCCCCACTTCAAATCCTATTGCAGTCCTGAGAGATAGATATAGTATAGATCTATATTTGATATATATAGAGAGATATAATATAGATCCATATTCGATATATATAGAGAGAGATATAATGTAGCTCCATATTCAATATATAGAGAGATATCTAATATAGATCGATATTCAATATATATAGAGAGAGATATAATATAGATCCATATTCGATATATATAGAGAGATATATAATATAGCTCCATATTTGATATATGTAGAGAGATATAATATAGATCCATATTTGATATATATATAGAGATATATAATATAGCTCCATATTCGATATATATAGAGAGATATAATATAGATCCATATTTGATATATATATAGAGATATATAATATAGCTCCATATTCTATATATATAGAGAGATATAATATAGATCCATATTTGATATATATAGAGAGATATATAACATAGCTCCATATTCGATATATATATAGAGAGAGATATAATATAGATCCATACACCGTCACCCAGAGGAGCCAGCACGACATGAGCGTGTGGAGCCAGGAGGTGGAGGAGGAGAGGGAGATGCTCCTGGAAAATGTCAGCTCATTCACTAACCAGCCCCACTTCAAATCCTATTGCAGTCCTGAGAGATAGAGAGAGAGATATAGTATAGATCCATATTTGATATATAGAGAGAGAGATATAATATAGATCCATATTCGATATAGATATATAGATATATAATATAGCTCCATATTTGATATATATAGAGAGATATATAATATAGCTCCATATTTGATATATATAGAGATATAGATCCATATTCGATATATATAGAGAGATATATAATATAGTTCCATATGTGATATATATATAGAGAGATATAATATAGATCCATATTTGATATATATAGAGAGAGATATAATATAGATCCATATTTGATACATATAGAGAGATATATAATATAGCTCCATATTCAATATATATATAGAGAAATATATGATATAGATCCATACACTGTCACCCAGAGGAGCCAGCACGACATGAGCGTGTGGAGCCAGGAGGTGGAGGAGGAGAGGGAGATGCTCCTGGAAAATGTCAGCTCATTCACTAACCTGCCCCACTTCAAATCCTATTGCAGTCCTGAGAGATAGAGAGATAGATATAGTATAGATCCATATTCGATATATATAGAGAGAGATATAATATAGATCCATATTCGATATATACATATAGAGATATAATATAGATCCATATTCGATCTATATAGAGATATAATATAGCTCCATATTTGATATATATAGATATAATATAGATCCATATTTGATATATATAGAGATATAATATAGCTCCATATTTGATATATATAGAGAGAGATATAATATAGATCCATATTTGATATATATAGAGAGATATAATATAGATCCATATTTGATATATATAGAGAGAGATATAATATAGATCCATATTCGATATATATATAGAGAGATATAATATAGATCCATATTTGATATATATAGAGAGAGATATAATATAGCTCCATATTTGATATATAGAGAGAGAGATATAGATCCATATTCGATATATATAGAGAGATATATAATATAGATCCATATTTGATATATATAGAGATATAATATAGCTCCATATTTGATATATATAGAGAGATATATAATATAGCTCCATATTTGATATAGAGAGAGATATAGATCCATATTCGATATATATAGAGAGATATATAATATAGTTCCATATATGATATATATATAGAGAGATATAATATAGATCCATATTTGATATATATAGAGAGAGATATAATATAGATCCATATTTGATACATATAGAGAGATATATAATATAGCTCCATATTCAATATATATATAGAGAAATATATGATATAGATCCATACACTGTCACCCAGAGGAGCCAGCACGACATGAGCGTGTGGAGCCAGGAGGTGGAGGAGGAGAGGGAGATGCTCCTGGAAAATGTCAGCTCATTCACTAACCTGCCCCACTTCAAATCCTATTGCAGTCCTGAGAGATAGAGAGAGAGATATAGGATAGATCCATATTCGATATATAGAGAGAGATATAATATAGCTCCATATTTGATATATATAGAGAGATATAATATAGATCCATATTCGATATATAGAGAGATATATAATATAGATCCATATTCGATATATATAGAGAGGTATATAATATAGCTCCATATTCAATATATATAGAGAGATATATAATATAGCTCCATATTCGATATATATATAGAGAGATATAATATAGATCCATACACCGTCACCCAGAGGAGCCAGCACGACATGAGCGTGTGGAGCCAGGAGGTGGAGGAGGAGAGGGAGATGCTCCTGGAAAATGTCAGCTCATTCACTAACCTGCCGCACTTCAAATCCTATTGCACTCCTGAGAGATAGAGAGAGATATAATATAGATCCATATTTGATATATACATATAGAGATATAATATAGATCCATATTTGATATATACATATAGAGATATAATATAGATCCATATTCGATATATATATAGAGATATAATATAGCTCCATATTCGATATATATAGAGAGAGATATAATATAGCTCCATATTCGATATATATAGAGAGAGATATAATATAGCTCCATTTTTGATATATATAGAGAGATATAATATAGCTCCATATTTGATATATATAGGGAGATATAATATAGATCCATATTTGATATATATAGAGATATAATATAGCTCCATATTTGATATATATAGAGAGATATATAATATAGATCCATATTTGATATATATAGAGAGAGATATAATGTAGCTCCATATTCGATATATAGAGAGATATATAATATAGCTCCATATTTGATATAGATAGATATAATATAGATCTACATTGTATAGATAAATATAAATATAATATAGATCCATATTTGATATATATAGAGAGCTATATATAATATAGCTCCATATTCTATATATCTAAATAGATATAGATATAATATAGATCTATATTATATAGATAGATGTATGTAATATAGCTCCATATTTTATATATAGAGAGATATATATATAACATAGATCCATATTATATATATAGATGTGATATAGATCTATATTATATATATAGAAATATATAATATAGATCCATATTCTATGTATAGAGAGAGGTATATATAATATAGGTCCATATTCAATATATATAGAGAGATATATAATATAGCTCTATATTCTGTAGATATATAGATGAATATAATATAGATCTGTATTATATAGATAGATATGATATAAATCCACAGTCTATATATATAGATATATATAATATAGATCCATATTTTTATATATATTATAGATCCATATTCTATATATAGAGATATGTACATATAATATAGATCCATATTCAATATATAGAGGTGTGTATATATAATATAGATCCATATTCAATATATAGAGATATGTGTATATAATATAGATCCATCTTCAATATATATATATAGCTATATAATATAGATCCATATTCAATATACAGAGGTATGTATATATAATATAGCTCTATATTCAATATATATAGAGATATATAATTTAGCTCCATATTATATATATATAGATATGTATAATATAGATCCATGTTTTATATATATATTATAGATCCATATTTTATATATAGAGGTATATATAATTTAGATCCATATTCTCTATATAGAGAGGTATATATAATACAGATCCATATTCTGTATATATAGAGAGATATGTATAATATAGATCCATATTTTTATACATATATTATAGACCCATATCATATATAGAGAGAGATATATATAATTTAGATCCATATTTGATATATAGAGAGATATATATAATATAGATCCCTATTATATATAGAGAGATATGTATATATAATACAGGTCCATCTTTTTATTTATATATTATAGATCCATATTCTATAGATATAGATATATATAATACAGATCCATCTTTTATATTGAGAGAGATATATAATATAGATCCTTATTCTGTATATACAGAGATCTATATAATATAGATCTATATATAATCTAGACCTTTATTACATTATTAAATGTATTATAATAGATTACATTTTTATCTTTAATATTATTTATAATACACTTCTTTATAGTTCTTCATTATTAATTATCATTTACTGTTTAATTCATTTAATTAAGATTCCACTGCACTTTTTACTGGTCAAAAATGTAAAAATCATCAATTTCTCTGGGGTTTTTTTCCACTTTAATGAATGTTTTTAATTCTTTTAACCCCGAATTTCAAAAATGTAAAAATGTGAAAATATGTAAAAAACACCAATTTCTCTGGGGTTTTTTTTCCACTTTAATGAATGTTTTTAATTCTTTTAACCCCGAATTTCAAAAATGTGAAAATATGTAAAAAACACCAATTTCTCTGGGGTTTTTTTTCCACTTTAATGAATGTTTTTAATTCTTTTACCCCGAATTTCAAAAATGTAAAAATGTGAAAATATGTAAAAAACACCAATTTCTCTGGGGCTTTTTCCACTTTAATGAATGTTTTTAATTCTTTTAACCCCGAATTTCAGTTGTGTTTTTTCATCTTAACGTTGTCTTGTTCTTTTACCTCTAGAGGGCTCTGAAAATCCCTTTATTTCCCATTTTCCACCATTTTACCATTTCCCCACCAAGTGTCGCTGTTCACTGCCCTTAGCACCTCAAAAAAAGAACATTTCTGCCTATTCTTTGTAAAATATCCCCAAACCCAGCATTTCATCTGGAATTAAATCATATTTATGCCTGAAATTAATCCAGCTCAAATATTTATTAAACTCACTCTGAGGGACCAGAAGAGATCCTAGATCAGAAGTGTTGTGCCTAAAATTGTGATATTTGGAATTTAATTTACAATTTGGACATAATTAATCATCAGAGCCATCAACCTTCAAAATACAGAATTTACTGGGGGAAATTTGCCTTATTTTGAACTAATACAGAATTTACTTTAAATTCTCTTTATTTTTACTAAATTGAAAATTTCTCTCCTAGTAAATTTTCTTCTTTTGAATTAATACTGAATTTGTTGTTAAATTTCCCTCATTTTTAACTAATACAGAATTTACTGTAAAGGGTAAAATTCCTTCATTTTGAACTAATACAGAATTTACTGTAAAGGGTAAAATTCCTTCATTTTGAACTAATACAGAATTTACTGTAAAGTATAAATTTTCCTTATTTTGAACTAACACAGAATGTACTGTAGATTTCCCTTATTAATATTCATTTGAAATAAGGGTAAAATTCCCTTATTTTGAATTAATACAGAATTTATTGTATTAATACAGAATTTATTGTAACGGGGAAATTTCTTTCATTTTAAACTAACACAGAATTTACTGTAGAGGGTAAAATTCCCTCATTTTGTAATGTTAAGGATAAATTTTCCTTATTTTGAACTAACACAGAATTTACTTTAAAGGGTAAAATTCCCTCATTTTGAACTAATACAGAATTTATTGTAAAGGGGAAATTTCTTTCATTTTAAACTAATACAGAATTTACTTTAAATTCTCTTAATTTTTATTTTTACTAAATTAAAAATTTCTCTCCTAGTAAATTTTCTTCTTTTGAATTAATACTGAATTTGTTGTCAAATTTCCCTCATTTTTAACTAATACAGAATTTACTTTAAAGGGTAAAATTCCTTCATTTTGAACTAACACAGAATTTGCTGTAAAGTATAAATTTTCCTTATTTTGAACTAACACACAATGTACTGTAGATTTCCCTTATTAATATTCATTTGAAATAAGGGTAAAATTCCCTTATTTTGAATTAATACAGAATTTATTGTAAAGGGGAAATTTCTTTCATTTTAAACTAATACAGAATTTACTGTAAAGGGTAAAATTCCCTCATTTTGTATTGTAAAGGATAAATTTTCCTTATTTTGAACTAACACAGAATTTACTCTAAAGGATAAAATTCTTTCATTTTAAACTAACACAGAATTTACTGTAAAGGGGAAAATTCCCTCATTTTGTAATGTAAAGGATAAATTTTCCTTATTTTGAACTGATACAGAATTTCCTGTCAAGGGTAAAATTCTCTCATTTTAAACTAACACAGAATTTACTGTCAAGGATAAAATTCCCTCATTTTGTATTGAAAAGGATAAATTTTCCTTATTTTGAACTAACAGAATTTACTTTAAAGGATAAAATTCCCTTATTTTGAACTAACACAGAATTTACTGTAAAGGGGAAAATTCCCTCATTTTGAACTAATACAAAATTTCCTGTCAATGGTAAAAATTCCCTCATTTTGTATTGTAAAGGATAAATTTTCCTTATTTTGAACTAATACAGAATTTACTGTAAAGGGGAAATTTTCCTTATTTAGAACTAACACAGAATTTACTGTAAAGGGTAAAATTCCCTCCTTTTAAACTAATACAGAATTTACTTTAAAGGGTAAAATTCCCTCATTTTCTATTGAAAAGGATAAATTTTCCTTATTTTGAACTAACAGAATTTACTTTAAAGGGTAAAATTCCCTTATTTTGAACTAACACAGAATTTACTGTAAAGGATAAATTTTCCTTATTTTGAACTGATACAGAATTTCCTGTCAAGGGTAAAATTCCCTCATTTTGAACAAACACAGAATTTACTTTAAAGGGTAAAATTCCCTCATTTTGAACTAACACAGAATTTACTTTAAAGGGTAAAATTCCCTCATTTTGAACTAACACAAAATTCACTGTAAAGGGGAAATTTCCCTCATTTTTAACTAACACAGAATTTGCTATAAAAGGTAAATTTCCCTTATTTTGGACCTGTAAGGGACTGAAGCTGCATAAATCATATTTTTCTAAATTTGAAACCTTGAGCTTTTTAGGGTACTAATTGCAGAGAAAATCCAATTTTTACAACTGGCAGCAAATAAATGATTTTATTTATAACAAGTAAAGTTAGAAAGAATCCATTTTGTGTGATAACCTCATTTGATGCCTTTCTTTTCCCAATTTTTCCCTTCCAGTTCATCAATGGTGCCAAGGAAATCTGCTATGCAATTTCTGCTGAGGGCTACTGGGCTGATTTCATTGATCCATCCTCAGGACTGGCAGTAAGTTCTTTCTTGCAGTAAAATTGGGATTAAATCCAACATTTTCAGGCTAATTCCTTGAATAAATGAGGATGTGTCAGCTGTGAGTGCAGGGCCAGCATTGCCAGGAAATGAAATTGGATTTTAGGGAACTGGAGAAGTTTTATGCCCCAAATCCCTTGGGCACTTTCTGCTGTGCCCAGGTAACTTGGGAACCCTGTGCAGGTGAAGGCTTTAAAAAACCTCATTTTGCACCTCTTAATGATCCCTTTGTCCCCAAAAAAGGAACTTTTTGTTCCTGTGCAACACTGGGAGCTTTCAGTGGGAGATGAGCTTTAGTCTGAGCTCTGCTAAAACCGTATCACAGCTCAAGGGGATGGGGGAAAAGCTCGGCTTAGTGGGGTTGATTTAAAAACACTCCAAAAAGCAGAGATTTATTGTGCCAACAGAGGCAACCAGGGCATGTGTGCAAGGCAGAACAGGCAGGCCAGGGGGGGAGAAGCTGCCCAGAATTCCCTGTCCTGAAAGAATTGGGGATTGATGGAAATGGGGTTTTGCAGGCCAGGGGGGGAGAAGCTGCCCAGAATTCCCTGTCCTGAAAGAATTGGGGATTGATGGGAGTGGGGTTTTATAGGCCAGGGGGGGAGAAGCTGCCCAGAATTCCCTGTCCTGAAAGAATTGGGGATTGATGGAAGGGGGGTTTGGTCTTCAGACTCCAGCAGCAACATCCTGGCCCTGAATCAGGCTGGGGTTTAAGTCAGAAGCTTCATCCTGAGATAAAGAACTGAAATATCTGTGTGCAGCTTAAATACCAGTTCCATTTAAAAAGTTAAATACCAGTTTAATTTAAAAACCTATATACCAGTTCAATTTAAAAACTTATATACCAGTTTCATTTAAAAACTTACATGCCAGTTCAATTTAAAAACTTAGATACCAGTTTCATTTAAAAACTTACATGCCAGTTCAATTTAAAAACTTAAATACCAGTTCAATTAAAAAACTTATATACCAGTTCAGTTTAAAAACTTAAATACCAGTTCAATTTAAAAACTTATATACCAGTTCCATTTAAAAACTTACATGCCAGTTCAATTTAAAAACTTAAACACCAGTTCAATTTAAAAACTTATATACCAGTTCCATTTAAAAACTTAGATACCATTTAAAAACCTATATACCAGTTCAATTTAAAAACTTAGATACCAGTTTCATTTAAAAACTTAAATACCAGTTCAATTTAAAAACTTAAATACCAGTTTAATTTAAAAACTTACATACCAGTTCAATTTAAAAACTTAAGTGCCAGTTCAATTTAAAAACTTAAATGCCAGTTCAATTAAAAAACTTAGATACCAGTTCAATTTAAGAACTTAAGTGCCAGTTCAATTTAAAAACTTAAATGCCAGTTCAATTAAAAAACTTAGATACCAGTTCAATTTAAGAACTTAAATACCAGTTCAATTAAAAAACTTAGATACCAGTTCAATTTAAAAACTTACATACAAATTCAGTTAAAGAACTTAAATACTAGTTTAATTTAAATACCTGTCTGCAACGTAAATATCAGTTTCATTTAAATATCAGTTTCATTTAAATACCTGCTTGCAACTTAAATATCAGTTTCATTTAAATATCAGTTTAATTTAAATATCAGTTTCATTTAAATATCAGTTTAATTTAAATATCAGTTTCCTTTAAATACCTGTCTGCAACTTAAATATCAGTTTAAATACTTAAATACCAGTTTAATTGAAATACTTAAATACCAGTTTAACTTAAGTACCTGTTTGCAACTCAATCACATTTTTGCTCCTCTAACCAACTTTCTTTAGGGTGTTACTGCAAAGTTGAGCTGTTCATTTTTGAATTAATTGAGTTCATTTATTTAGTGGAGTTGTGAATTTTTGAATGAATTCATTTATTTAATGGAGTTGTTCATTTTTGAATTAATTGAGTTAATTTATTTAATGGAGTTGTTCATTTTTGAATTAATTGAGTTCATTTATTTAGTGGAGTTGTGAATTTTTGAATGAATTCATTTATTTAATGGAGTTGTTCATTTTTGAATTCATTGAGTTCATTTATTTAGTGGAGTTGTTAATTTTTGAATTAATTAATTTATTTAGTGGAGTTGTTCATTTTTGAATGAGTTAATTTATTTAATGGAGTTGTTCATTTTTGAATGAATTGAGTTCATTTATTTAGTGGAGTTGTGAATTTTTGCAGTTTCCTAGGAAGTTTCTCTCCTTAGTCCATGTCCCGTTTCCGGCAGGGCTCTGCCCTTAACTCCTCCCAAAGCTGAGGCTGGGACTGGGATTTGAAGGGAAAACCTTTCAAAACTCCACACCTAAAACTCCTCCACGCACCCGAACTCAAGCTCACCTTTCACCCACCCCTCAGAACCTGAAACCCTTGTGGAAAACCTTGGATTTCTTCTTCTTTTCCTTCAGTTTTTCGGGCCTTACAGCAACCGCCCCCTGCTGGAGACCGACGAGCGCTACCGGCACTTGGGCTTTGCCGTGGACGACCTGGGCTGCTGCAAAGTGATCCGGCACCACCTGTGGGGCACCCACGTGCTCGTGGGCAGCATCTTCACCAATGCTGAGCCCGACAGCCCCGTCATGAGGAGGCTCAGTGGCTGCTGAGCCCAACAGCCCCGTCATGAGGAGGCTCAGTGGCTGCTGAGCTCCCTCAGCCCCGTCATGAGGAGGCTCAGTGGCTGCTGAGCCCAACAGCCCCGTCATGAGGAGGCTCAGTGGCTGCTGAGCTCCCTCAGCCCCGTCATGAGGAGGCTCAGTGGCTGCTGAGCTCCCTCAGCCCCGTCATGAGGAGGCTCAGTGGCTGCTGAGCTCCCTCAGTCCCATCATGAGGAGGCTCAGTGGCTGCTGAGCTCCCTCAGCCCCGTCATGAGGAGGCTCAGTGGCTGCTGAGCCCAACAGCCCCGTCATGAGGAGGCTCAGTGGCTGCTGAGCCCAACAGCCCCATCATGAGGAGGCTCAGTGGCTGCTGAGCCCGACAGCCCCGTCATGAGGAGGCTCAGTGGCTGCTGAGCCTGACAGCCCCGTCATGAGGAGGCTCAGTGGCTGCTGAGCTCCCTCAGCCCCATCATGAGGAGGCTCAGTGGCTGCTGAGCCCAACAGCCCCATCATGAGGAGGCTCAGTGGCTGCTGAGCCTGACAGCCCCGTCATGAGGAGGCTCAGTGGCTGCTGAGCCCGACAGCCCCGTCATGAGGAGGCTCAGTGGCTGCTGAGCTCCCTCAGCCCCGTCATGAGGAGGCTCAGTGGCTGCTGAGCTCCCTCAGCCCCGTCATGAGGAGGCTCAGTGGCTGCTGAGCCTGACAGCCCCGTCATGAGGAGGCTCAGTGGCTGCTGAGCTCCCTCAGCCCCATCATGAGGAGGCTCAGTGGCTGCTGAGCCCCCTCAGCCTCCTGCCCCATCTTGGGATGGAGTTCTTGGCTGATCCTCCCTCGGTATGGCCAGGGCTTGCTCACTTCCAAGTGTTCTTAGAGAATAAAAGTAGCTGGTATTTTATTTCTAGGCTTTTGGGAATGTGTGTTCACCACGTGTGGCTTTGGAATAGGGATGGAGAATCAGAGGAGGGATCATTTCCTTTTGAAATTCTCCATCTTCTCTTACCTCAGCAGTGAAATAACTGCTGAGGAATAGGGATGGACAGCGTTGAGAATCAAAGGAGGGATCATTTCCTTTTGAAATTCTCCATCTTCTCTTACATCAAGCAGTGAAATAACTGCTGAGGAATAGGGATGGACAGCGTTGAGAATCAGAGGAGGGAGAGTTTCCTTTTGAAATTCTCCATCTTCTCTTACCTCAGCGGTTCTTTCACTGCTTGATGTAGTGCTTAGAATGCTCTGAAAATGCCACTGAAATTCCCAACAAATCTGCCATTCCTGAAATTAGGAACTGGCAAAAAAAAAAAAAAAAATGGAATGAGTCATAAAATTGTTCTGCCAGAATACAGAACTTAATAAAATCTGGGCTAATCACTCATTTGCTGTTGGAAAATGAGAATGAGGTCAACTTCCAGTGGTCTCCAACTCATCCAGAGACTCCATAAAAACTCCTTAATTACCCTGGAATTACTCATCTCTTACTGTTTCTTGTCTTCATGGTGCTTGGGATTTATTTTCTCAGTATTAGCTAAATATATTTAATTAGTTTATATACCTAAATGTAATTTAAAGTTGCTTTTGTAACTTTCTTAGGTCATTAAATACAAGAAAAAAAAATGAGAGATAATAGGGCAATGCTTGGATCTCATCATTGTTTTCCTGGACTTGGATGCAATTTAGATTTGCCTCTGGAATTTGGAAATTAGTTAGGATCAGTTATTGCAATTAGAGATGTTTCAACAGGAAGGTTCCAGGCTCCCCAGCTCTTACAAAAACACTCAGTCAATGGTGGGAGCAGCAGGGCAGGAATTCCAAGGCTCCTGAAACCCCTGGAATTTCAGTGCCTTGCACTTTGGCTCAGGGGCTGAAGCAATAAAGGAGATTTGGATCCCATCCCAGGCAGTGTGGGGCCATTTTTATGGAGCAGTGGAATCCTTCAGGCTTTATTCCATGGGAATGTGCAGCAGCTCAGGATCCAGGGATTTTACCTCAACCTTTGTTGTTATCCTGGGATAACAGTTTGGGACCCTTTTTTATGGAGCAGTGGGAACCTTTCAGGCTTTATTTCACAGGAATGTGCAGCAGCTCAGTCTGGGTGAGGATCCAGGGATTTTAACTTGATCTTTGCTGTTATCCCAGAAAGTTTGGGACCCTTTTTATGGAGCAGTGGGAATCCTTCAGGCTTAATTCCATGGGAATGTGCAGCAGCTCAGTGTGGGTGAGGATCCAGGGATTTTAACTTGACCTTTGGAGCCATTTTCATGGAGCAATGGGAATCCAGGCTTTATTCCAGCTCAGTGTGGGTGAGGATCCAGGGATTTTACCTTGCCCTTTGCTGTTATCCCAGGCAGTTTGGGACCCTTTATATGGAGCAGTGGAATCCTTCAGGCTTTATTCCATGGGAATGTGCAGCAGCTCAGTGTGGGTGAGGATCCAGGGATTTTACCTCGACCTTTGGTGTTATCCCAGGCACTTTTGGAGCCATTTTCACAGAGCAAAGAGAATCCAGGCTTTATTCCAGCTCAGTGTGGGTGAGAATCCAGGGATTTTAACTTGATCTTTGGTGTTACCCTGGGATAACAGTTTGGGACCCTTTTTATGGAACAGTGGGAATCCTTCAAGCTTAATTCCACAGGAATGTGCAGCAGCTCAGTGTGGCTGAGGATCCAGGGATTTTACCTCGACCTTTGGTGTTATCCCAGGCACTTTTGGAGCCATTTTTATGGAGCAATGAGAATCCAGGCTTTATTCCAGCTCAGTCTGGCTGAGGATCCAGGGATTTTAACTTGATCTTTATTGTTATCCTGGGATAACAGTTTGGGACCCTTTTAATGGAGCAGTGGGAATCCTTCAGGCTTTATTCCACGGGAATGTGCAGCAGCTCAGTGTGGGTGAGGATCCAGGGATTTTCCCCTGACCTTTGGTGTTATCCCAGGCAGTTTGGGACCCTTTTTATGGAGCAGTGGGAATCCTTCAAGCTTAATTCCATGGGAATGTGCAGCAGCTCAGTGTGGCTCAGGATCCAGGGATTTTACCTCAACCTTTGGTGTTATCCCAGGCACTTTTGGAGCCATTTTCACAGAGCAAAGAGAATTCAGGCTTTATTCCAGCTCAGTGTGGCTGAGGATCCAGGGATTTGAACTTGATCTTTATTGTTATCCTGGGATAACAGTTTAGGACCCATGTTTCCTGGAGCAGTGGGAATCCTTCAGACTTTATTCCATGGGAATGTGCAGCAGCTCAGTCTGGCTGAGGATCCAGGGATTTTAACTTGATCTTTGCTGTTATCCCAGGCACTTCTGGAGCCATTTTCATGGAGCAATGGGAATCCAGGCTTTATTCCAGCTCAGTGTGGCTGAGGATCCAGGGATTTTCCCTTGCCCTTTGCTGTTATCCCAGTGTTTCCCAGCCCCATGGATTCCAGACCTGGCCCAGGCTCTCCTGCTTCTCCCCCAGGCTCTAAGCCAGGCCCAGCAAGGCTTTCCTGGCTTTAGGAGCAGCTCCTGGAGCGAGTGCCCCTCTCTGGCCCTGTCACCTGCACTTCATGGCCTGGCTGCATCACAGACAGGGCTGGCAGCTGTTCCCAAAGTTCCCATTCCCAATTCCCAAATTCTCCTGCTGCCCTGCAGTGCTGGCTCTGGATTTTGGGGCAGGACTGATCCCTTTGCCATGGAATTTGTGCTGTGATTCCAGAGCCCAGCCCTGACTGCTGCTCTCCATAAAATCTCTGTTACTCCAAGGATTTTATTCCTATTTTTTTTTTTTCCTTCTTAAGAAGATTAAAGAAGTTGAGAACTGCAGTGTGTTGTGTCTGTTTGCAAAATCTACAGCAGAAGGCGCTCACTGGACATTTGGGGGAATTTTCTTGGAAAAAATGTGGAATTCTTCACAGAAACTGTAACTATCTTGTAGATTTGATGATTTATCTTCAGCTGGCTTCCTGTACTTCCAATTAAGATTGGGATGTTCATTTTTGATTTCAGGTTCTTTAAGTTTTGTCCCATAAAGGACAAAAAAATTCATTTTCCAGCGGCTTTTCCTGAGGCAGAAATCTCACTGGAATATTGGGAATTTTGCCTTGACCTCATGAATATTAATGTCCATAATATTCATATTAATGAACAATAATGTTCATAGTATTCATATTAATGAATAATAATGTTTTATGTCATATAAATATAATATATAATTTTATAATATATAAATATAATATATATTATATATAATATATAATATATATAATATGTTATATAATATATTATATATAATATTATATAATATATATTATATTATATAATATATTATATATTATATAACATATATAATATATTATATAATATATTATATATATATGATATATTAAAATATATAATATATTGTATATAATTTTATAATATATAAATATAATATATAATGTTTATATATATAATGTTTTTGAGGGGAGCTCCAATTCCTAATATTTTCCTAATTATGATTTTTCTTACCATTAATCCCCCAAAATACCTGGACCTGTTCCAGTTCTGTTTTCCTCCCATCACAAGAGCCAGACTGAACTTTCTCACATAAACTCAAACTTCAGGAATACAAAATAAAATAAACAATAAAAAAAGTAATAATAGTAATAAAATAATAATAAAATAAAATAATAATAAATTAATAATAAATTAATATAATAATAATAATAATAATAATAATAATAATAATAATAATAATAATAATAATAATAATAATAATAATAATAATAAAATTAAAAATAATGGAAGTTGAAGTAGCAAATCCCAAAAAAGTTTTCAGCCAGTGGAAAGAGGATTGTTTGATGTTGAGGTGCTACACTAATTAACTAATTAACTCTGCTTAGCTAATTAACAGCAGGGGAAATATTCTGGGATGGATCTGGGGGATTCTATTCCAAATTTTCTCAGCCCCTTGGGAGTTCACTGCTTTATTCCTGATGTGCTCCTGTCAGGATTTCCAGTGTATATTTATATATATAAAAATATAGTATTTCTATATAATGTATATTATATATCCATATTTGTTTCCACATCAATATTTACATATTTATATCTTTTTATTAAGCTGTGCTTAACTTGGGAGAGAGCAAATGAACTGAGATTTAAAAAAAAAAAATACAAATTAATACTCAACATTCTGCCAGGTGGAGGGAATAAAAATCCTGCAGAAAAAATGTGGGAAGACATTTGGAAAAATCAGTGTCCAGTGGTTGATGCTGAAATAATTGGGAATAATTGGGGACTGGAAATAGAGGTTTTATTCCTGGGGGATTTGGGGGACAGAAAACTCTTGGATTTTCCTGCTTCACTGAGGAAAATGGGAAAACTGCTGATCCCAACATTCCTGGGACTGGATAAATGTAAATATCAAAAATAGCCAATATTTCTTATGTATAAATATATTAAAAATATATTTATGGAAGTACAGATCTCTATAAATCTCATGTATGAAAATCTCCTTTGTATATATAAAATATATAAAAATACATATCTATATACAAAAGTATCTATAAATCTCACATATATTAGAAACTCCTTTATATATAGAAATACATATAAATATATAAAATGTATGTCTATATATAAAAGTATATCTCTATAAATCTTGTATTTATAAAAATCCCCTTTTTATATATGTATTATTTAATATATATAAATTTATATGTATTATATATAAATATATATATTTTTATATATAATAATATATATAAAAATATATATAAATTTATATATATTATATATATAAATTTTTATATATTATATATATATATATTTTTATATATAATAATATATATAAATTATAAATATAAATAAATAAATTATAAATATAATATATATTATTTAATATAGATATTAAAATATATAAAAATATGTATCTGAAGCAAGAAATGAATGAATGAATCACAGCAAAAGGAAATGCTGCAGTGCATTTATTGAGGATTGCTTTGCTCACCTGCAGAAATTCCATTTCTTCCTCCTCTGATCTTTGCTCCCTGTGTTTAAAATCCAGAAATACAAAAAAAATTCCAGGGATTTTGAGAAATGCTGGTGAGGTGAGAGGGGCTGCAGGAGTGAGGGGCGTGTGTGGAAAAGGAAATTGGGGAAGGAGGGTGGGAGAGAGAAAATCAGGAAAATTCAGAATTTAGGGACCAAACATGAGCAGGAATATGAGCAGGAATCCAAGAAATGCAGGGATTGAACTCCATCCTGTTATTTATTAATTCCTGTTATTATTTTATTATCCTGTTCTTTATGGAGCTCATCCTCAGCAACACCTGACTGGTCCCTGCCCCTTTTCTTTATGTCCCAGTAGCCAAAAAATCCCCAAAACTGAGCTGTGTTTAGGGAATTTTATTTCTATTCCCCCTGTAAATAAAGGATCATTCCCCAAGGGATGTTTTCCTCCTGTTGAGCTCCAGCTATAAATGGTATAAATTGTTATTTCATTCTTTTCAAAGCAATTATTCTTTATTAAATAGTATAAATTGGTATTGATAAATTTTGGTATAAATTGTTTTATAGAAAAAGAGATTAATTGAATTTGAATTTCCTTGAATTTGAATTTCCTTGAATTTCCTTTTTATAAAGCATCCAGGGAGATGCCACAGGAGGAGGGACAGGCTTGGAATTTTTCTTTTTGGAAATCTCCAGAGCCAGGTGGAATTTGCATAGAAAAAGAGATTAAAACCCTAAAATACAGAGATGGGGGAAAGGAGAGCAAAATTCCAGGTTTGGCTGGGGGTGAGACCAAAAACCAAGTTGATTTTATAGCAAAAATCATTCAAAACAAACAGTGGTATAAACAATGGATAAATTGTGATTTCAGTATTTTAAAAGCAGTTATTCTTTATTAAATAGTATAAATTGGTAAATTTTGGTATAAATTGTTTTATAGAAAAAGAGATTAATTGAATTTGAATTTGAATTTCCTTGAATTTGAATTTCCTTGAATTTCCTTTTTTTAAAGCATCCAGGGAGATGCCAGAGGAGGAGGGACAGGCTTGGCATTTTTATTTTTGCATAGAAAAAGAGATTAAAACCCTAAAAACCAGAGATGGGGAAAGGAGAGCAAAATTCCAGCTTTGGCTGGGGGTGAGACCAAAAAAAATGTTGATTTTATAGCAAAAATCATTCACAACAAACAGTGGTGTATACAATGGATAAATTGTTATTTCAGTATTTTAAAAGCAATTGTTCTTTATTAAATAGTATAAATTGGTATTGATAAATTTTGGTAGAAATTGTTTTATAGAAAAAGAGATTAATTGAATTTGAATTTCCTTGAATTTGAATTTTCTTGAATTTCCTTGAATTTCCTTTTTTTAAAGCATCCAGGGAGATGCCAGAGGAGGAGGGACAGGCTTGGGATTTTTATTTTTGGAAATCTCCAGAGCCAGGTGGAATCTGCATAGAAAAAGAGATTAAAACCCTAAAAACCAGAGATGGGGGAAAGGAGAGCAAAATTCCAGCTTTGGCTGGGGGTGAGACCAAAAAAAAAATGTTGATTTTATAGCAAAAATCATTCAAAACAAACAGTGGTGAAGGTCAATTTTTATAAAGATGTATATCTGGAATTTATATATATATATATATATATATATATATATATATATAATTTATTTTTTTAATGACATCCCTGTAGAACACACTGAGCTTTTCCTTCCTGAACCTCCACGAAATCTCCCTGGAAAATTCATCCCAAGGCCACAAAATGCAGGAGAGCCCCGTCCATGAGCAAATTCCTGATTTTCCACCATATCCCACATGGATTCTGCGAGCTGGGGAGCTCTCCAGGAATCTGCATTTTTTCCCTGTCATCCCCCCACCAAAAAAAAGCATTTTCAGCCTTAAAAATACCAGAATTTGATAGAGCTCAAGTTACCTTGGAGCAGGAATAGGAAAAAATTCGCTCCTGAAAGAATAATTGATTATTCTTTTTAAAAAAATTAATTAAAAAACAATTTAAAGCAAGTCCACGACACCCTGCTTTTATTACTGACTTTGCAATACAAAGTTGATTTCTTAAAAAGTGATGTAAACCATTTTTTAATATATATATATTTATATTTCTATATATTTTTGATCATTTCTATATTACAAGCTCGCTGACTTGCAAACCATCCCTTTTGGAATTTTTTTCCAGCATTTCCAAACCCTCCTTGACCTAGAAAAATAAATATTGCATCCATGATTTCCCAGCAAAACAAGCACCACGGGTCACCCAAACAGCCCAGAAGCCATGGAATAAAAACCCCATGGAATAAAAACCCCATGGAATAAAAACCCCATGGAATAAAAACCCCATGGAATAAAAATCCCAGGAAATGTTTTGGATCAATTTCCTCTCTTCTGGATTCCGACCTTTGGGGCTAAAATGGGAAAATATTGGAAATATTCCCCCTGAACCAGTGGGAATCAGGGAGCAGCAGCTCTTCATTCTCCTGCTGAGGGCTGGGAATGGAAATGGGGATTTTGGGGATTTCTCTGCTGGAATTCCAGCTAATTCCCGCTGGAAATGAGGATTTTTGGGGATTTCTCTGGTGGAATTCCAGCTAATTCCCGCTGGAAATGAGGATTTTTGGGGATTTCTCTGCTGGAGTTTGAGAATTCCAGCAGTTTTCAGCCAGAAATGTGGATTTTTAGGGATTTCTCTGGTGGAATTCCAGCGGTTTTCTGCCGGAAATGCAGATTTTTTTGGGGATTTCTCTGGTTGAATTTAGGAATTCCAGCGGTTTTCCGCTGGAAATGAGGTTTTTTAGGGATTTCTCTGGTGGAATTCCAACGCTGTTCCGCTGGAAATGCAGATTTTTAGGGATTTCTCTGGCGGAGTTTGGGAATTCCAGCAGTTTTCTGCTGGAAAAATGAGGATTTTAGGGATTTCCCTGGTTGAATTTCGGAATTCCAGCTATATCCTGCTGGAAATGCGGATTTTTAGGGATTTCTCTGGTTGAATTTCGGAATTTCAGTGGTTTCCTGCATGAAATGAGGATTTTTAGGGATTTCTCTGGTTGAATTTCGGAATTCCAGCTATATCTTGCTGGAAATGAGGATTTTTAGGGATTTCTCTGGCAGAATTTAGGAATTCCAGCTATTTCCTGCTGGAAATGAGGATTTTTAGGGATGTCCCTGGTTGAATTTCGGAATACCTGTGGTTTTCTGCTGGAAATGTGAATTTTTAGGGATTTCTCTGGCAGAATTTAGGAATTCCAGCTGTTTCCTGCTGGAAATGAGGATTTTTAGGGATTTCTCTGGTTGTATTTAGGAATTCCAGCGTTTTTCCGCTGGAAATGAGGATTTTTAGGGATTTCTCCGGCAGAATTCGGGAATTCCAGCTGTTTCCTGCATATCCCGGGTGTTGGGATTCCTCCTTTGCTTCCTCGCTGCCCATCCCAGCGGAGCAGGAGCTGTGGGAATGCTGCATGTGTTAATTAGCGCGTGTTAATGAGCGGGGGGGTTAATGAGCTGGGAATGCCAGCGGGCTGTTCCCAAGAGGAATACGGACGTAGGAGCACTTCCAGTGCCAGTTCTTCGCCGAGGTAAGCCGGGCTTTACCCACGTTAGGCTGGGCTTGGTGGCTTTTTCCAGCCCCAGAGTCTTGTCCGGAATTGAGCGGTCCCGGGACCAGCGCGGGGTTCCGGGATCCTCCCCAGAGCTCCTGCAGCAAACGGGGACGCGGAGCGGGAATTCTGCTCCTAAGGCGCGGTCCTAAACCCGGGATCAGCCAGAACCGGCCGCGAGCTCAGGGGGCCGGGCGGGCACAGCGGGGCCAGCGTGGCGCTGTCCCTGCCCTGTCACCATCCCTGTCCCTGTCTTGCCACCGTCCTGTCCCTGGCCTTGGCACTGTCACCGTCCCTGTCGTTGTCGCCACCACTGTCCCGTCCTTGTCCTGTCGTTGTCATCGTCACTATCCTGTCGTTGTCATTGGTACCGTCCCTGTCCTGTCGCAGTCCCTCTCACTGTCGTTGTCACCATCACTGTCCCATCCCTGTCCTGTCGTTGTCACCGTCACCGTCCTGTCGCTGTCATTGCTACCGTCCCTGTCACGGTCTCTGTCGCTCTCGCGGTCCCTGTCGCGGTCTCTGTCACTGTCATTGTCACTGTCCGGTCTCTGTCCCTGTCGTTCTCACTGTCCCATCTCTGTCCCTGTCACTGTCATTGTCCGGTCTCTGTTGCTGTCGCTCTCACTGTCCAGTCTCTGTCGCTGTCTCTGTCACTCTCGCTGTCCCTGTCGTGGTCGCGGTCTCTGTCCCTGTAGCGGTCACTGTCCGGTCTGTGTCGCTGTCACTGTCGCAATCCCTATCCCTGTCCCTATCCCGGTCTCTGTCCGGTCTGTGTCGCTGTCACTGTCACAATCCCTATCCCTGTCGCGGTCTCTGTCGCTGTCACTGTCACTCTCGCTGTCCCTGTCGCGGTCTCTGTCCCGTCGCTGTCGCGGTCACTGTCCCGTCGCTCTCGCTGTCCCTGTCGCGGTCTCTGTCCCGTCGCTGTCGCGGTCACTGTCCCGTCGCTCTCGCTGTCGCTGTCCCGTCGCTCTCGCTGTCGCTGTCCCTGTCGCTGTCGCGGTCACTGTCCCGTCGCTCTCGCTGTCGCTGTCGCGGTCTCTGTCCCGTCGCTCTCGCTGTCCCTATCCCTGTCGCTGTCGCGGTCACTGTCCCGTCGCTCTCGCTGTCCCTGTCGCTGTCCCGTCGCTCTCGCTGTCGCGGTCACTGTCCCGTCGCTCTCGCTGTCCCTGTCGCTGTCGCGGTCACTGTCCCGTCGCTGTCGCTGTGGCGGTCACTGTCCCACGGCGGTGGCCGTGAGGCAGCGCTGTGCCAGCAGCGCCAGGCCGAGCGCGGCCGGTGCGGCGGGGCCGGGCGGGGCGCGGGGCGCGGCGGCGCTGAGCGGGGCCAGCGTGGCGAACACGGCGTCCGAGGCGTTGCGCGGCAGCGGCAGGTTACAGATGCTGCCCTCGCAGCACGACGTGCACACCTGCACGGACACACGGACACACAGACAGACACACAGGGAATGAGGGATTCGGGGCCAAAAAACAGGGAATGGGGAATTCCAGGGAGGAAAATGAGGGGAAATAACGGTACACTTGCAAAGGAACTCCCTGTGATTTTTCTCTCCTTTTTTCCCCTCTCCTTCCACTCTTTAAAAATCCATCGATAGAGAGAACATGATTTTCTCCCTTCTTTTTCCTTCCCTTTTTTCCCCCTCACTTTTTAATCATTCCCAAGGGAAATTCGATTTCAGCCGATGCCGAATTTACCCACTAATCCAGCCAGACTTCTGGCACTCCAATTACTCCATAAATTATAATTTTTATCAATAATATTATGTATATGATGGATAAATATTATATATACGTATATATACATAATATACATTATATAATACAAATAATATGTATTAATATAATATATATTATATTAATAATAATATATATTTTAATATAAATATATATTTAGATATAAATACAAATATATATTTATATATAAATATATATTTATATAATAATATAATATACATTATATAATACGTATTTTATATAATATACAGAATCTGTTATATGCTATATACATATAACTTAAGCATTATATATACACTGTACATATTGTATATAGTAGATATATATCAAATATAACATTATATGATATTATATAGCATATGAAATATGTTATATGTTACTAAATACAGTTGTAAATTGTTTTTAATATTACATCTAATAGGCCGTATTTATTGTTGATATATTAAGGATATTATACAGTATATTGTATATCTATTTCAATATATAGAAAATTCGTTTTATATATTAGATATAAATTTATTATATGTATAAAATATATTTAATATATTGAGAGAATATATTGTATATATTGTATCATGTACATTATATACTATATATCATGTATTGTATACTCTTATATATTGTTACATATTGTATTCACAATATTTTGCATATATGTGAAATATATTGTATATTATATATAATGTACATGATCTTTTATATAATATTCCTATATATTATATATTTTAGATAAAATTATTATATATTTCATCTATAATATATTTTTATATTATATATTGTCTTGAATATAATATAATATAATATAATATAATATAATATAATATAATATAATATAATATAATATAATATAATATAATATAATATAATATAATATAATATAATATAATATAATATAATATATTGTCTTATCCTATTTATATTTATGTATTTTCTACTATATTATATGTAGTATTGTCTCTATTAGATATATATAATATATATTACCTAATATATATATAGAGCACACATTACATATTATATATTACATACTAATATATGGAATATATATTGTACATTATTAGAGATTACATTATATCTAAAATATTACAATATACTGTATATATTGCATATACAATATGTATATATAATTTGTGCATTATATATACATTGTACATATATTATATACGGTATACATATTATACATATATAATATATATTATAATAATATATATATTACATATGCACTATTACATATAATCATGTATATTATACACAAAGAAAATTAAAATATATCACAGAATGTTATATAGTAATAATAAAAATATTACAATATCTACTCATTATATTATATTATATATTATATTATATTATATTATATTAATTACTATATTATATGAATATTTTCATTTTTATCTATATCTGCACATACTATATTTACAAAACAACCCCTAATTATATAATTTTTTCCTCTATTTTCCCCCACCTTGTACTCCTCGTGCCTGATGTAGGTGCAGCCCGTGCTCAGGCACTCCTCCAGGGCCACGCAGCGCTTGGTGACAGACACGCTCTCCCCACTGGCCCTCATCATGTGCTGGCTGAAGCAGTACCTTGTCCCTAAAAATCATGGAAAAGTCTTTATCTGCCCAATTCCCTTTCCCTGAGAGCCCTCCAGCAGGAGAAATAGGAAAGAAATGCTGGGTTTTTATCAAATCATGGAATTTTTTTAAGAAAACCAATTTTTGATGTATTTATTGTAGATCATGTGCTGGCTGAAGCAGTATCCTGTCCCTAGAAAACATAGAAATATTTATTTGCCCAATTCCTGTTCCCTGAGATTCCACCAGCAGGGGAAACAGGAAAGAAATGCTGGATTTTTATGCAATCACAGGATTTTAAAAAACTAAGAAATTTTTGATGGATTTATTGCAGATCATGTGCTGTCTGAAGCAGCACCTTATCCCTAAAAAACATGGAAATATTCATGTGCCCAGTTCCCTATTGCCCCTTTGTCCTGTCCAAACAAGGAATATCTGGGAATGTTGGGCTGCTGCCATGCCAGCCAGCCTGGGGGCTTTTATTGCTGCTGATTTGAGCTCAAAGGAAGCAAATTCTGGGCTGATAACGGGCCTGACACAGGCTGCAAACACAGCAGGGTCATCTCCTTCCAAAATAAATATTTCCCAAAGGCAAAATCCCAAAACAACCCAGCTAAATGGGATTCACAGGGGCTGATGGATCATCTCAATGTTCTGTGATGTTTTTGTTTCTCTTCTTTGTCTCAGAAGAGAACTGGTGAAGGAAGGGGAGATCTGGGCAGCTCAGATCTGATATTTGAGTGTTTGCACTAAAGGGTTTTTCTGAGCTGTTCCAAATTTCAGACTCCAAGGGGATTTATGGGATTAAATAAAATACCAAAATTCCAGCTGTGGCTGCCCTGAATGTGGATTTGTGCCATAGGAGAGGGAGGTGAACACAGCCAGAACCGTCCTGTATTCACCAGTAAGAGAAATAAAACTTTTAAAAATCCTTCCCTGTGAGGGTGGGGAAGGGTTGGGATGGAATTCCCAGAGAAGCTGTGGCTGTTGCTGGATCCCTGAGATTCCAGCAGGATTCCAGGAGAAACAGGAGGGAAATTCTGGATTGGAAGAGTCCAAGGCCTTGGAAGTGCCCAAGGCCAGGTTAGATGCTTGAAGCACCCTGGGATCATGGAAGGTGTCCCTGCCCATGGAATGGGATGAGCTTTAAGGTCCCTTCCCACCCAAACCAGTCTGGAATTTTAGGAAAGCAACACCAGAGCCTGATTGAATCCCCCAGCTGAGCCAGAGGAAAACAGGGAATAGCTCCAAGTCCTCAACCTCATCCACTGCAAGGAGACAGAAAAGCTCAAGGGATGAACTCCAGAATCCCACATCCCACATTTCTGGGAATAATGGGGCTCCCTGGCAGGGACAGGGGGAATGGGATGGCGCTGGTTACCTCGGGGGCAGTAAACATCCGGAGCCCAGCGGTTGCACTCGTAATTATCTGAGGCCTTTTCGCAGGTGAAACACTTAAATCCATGAGGATACGGCGTGGCTGAAAGGAATGGAAAATGTGGAATTAATGGGAATGATACAGAGTTAAAATGACCCCATTAATCTGGTTCTACACTGCTTTTTGGGAGAAACACTTAAATCCTTGAGTATGGCGTGGCTGAAAGGAATGGAAAATGTGGAATTAATGGGAATGATACAGAGTTAAAATGACCCCATTAATCTGGTTCTACACTGCTTTTTGGGAGAAACACTTAAATCCACGAGTACGGCGTGGCTGAAAGGAATGGAAAATGTGGAATTAATAGGGATGATAATGGATTTAAAATGACCCCGTCAATCTGGTTCTATGATGCTTTTTTGGAGAAAACTGTAATATTTTCTCTCTTTAGACCCAAATTTCTCCAGATTTTCCTGTCAGTGTCAGCAGGTTGGTCCTGATTTGTAAAACCCCGTCCCCCACAGCACATTTAGGTCGCTGTGGACTCATTCCAGCTGTGTTTACCCAGCCAAAGTGCCCAGTGCTGACTTCAAAGGGAGCTAATGGGAGCTGGGAGTGCTCATTCCCTTGGAATCAGAGCTCACATCCAACACTGCAGCTTTATCAGTGCTGATAACAAAATATCAGGTGGATTGAAACACTCTGGGAATTGTCCCATGGAGGGAAAGAGCTGCTCCTGTTGCAGGCAGGCTCACAGCCCCAGAGGGAACAAAACCACTTTGCTGAACCTCCAGCTCTGAACAGCAGCCTCTGTCCTAATTTATCTCACCAATCGAGGCCTAATTCCTTAATTGCTCTCCTGGCAGCACTTCCGGGGCACTTTCAATCTCCCCTGAAGGTGCTGCCACCTCCTCAGAAGCCAAATGGTGAACAGGTCACATTTATCAGTACTTTGGACCTCTACAGCCCCAAGGGCCACGTCTTCACTCTCCTCCTCATCACCTCCTCCCCTGGCAACATGAGAAGCCTCAGCTTCTCCATGTTGTGCTCCTCTGGAATGTGATTTGGAGAATTGTTTACCCAGCATGTGAAATTGTTTTAATGTCCAATCACAGCCAGCTGAGTCAGTCATGAGCTTTTATTATTCATTCTTGTTGAGCCTTCTTGTGGCAATGCTCCTCACTCAGGGCTCACCAAATGTGGAATTTGCAGGCAACCCCAACAAGGGAAGAGAGGAGGATCTTGACTCCATGTTTCAGATGGCTGATTTATTATTTTATTACATATATTATATTAAAAGAAAATGATATATTAAAACTATACTGAAAGAATAGAAGAAAGGATTTCATCAGAAGGCTTGCAAAGGAAAGGAATGATAATAAAACCTTGTGACTGACAAGAGATTCCGAGACAGCTGGGCTGTGATTGGCCATTAATTAAAAAAACCCACATGAGCCCAATCCCAGATGCACCTGTTGCATCCCACAGCAGCAGATAACCATTGGGTACATTTTGTTCCTGAGGCCTCTCAGCTTCTCAGGAGAAAAGATCCTAAGGAAAGGATTTTTCATAAAATATGTCCGTGACACCTTTTGATGTCTCCTTTCTCTTTCTTTAGTATAGCTTTAGTATACAATTTCTTTTAATATAATATCACAATATAACAAATCGGCCTCCTGAGAACTTGGGAGTCAATTCTCATCTCTCACCTCGTCCTTGGGACCCTCACAACGACCCAGGCCATCAGGGGGAGGTGACTTACTGGAGGGGTGGAGGTAGACGATGTCCTTGGCGGTGAAGTCGCGGCTCCGCGCAGCCGGAGCGCGGCCGGGCAGCAGCAGGAACAGGAACAGCAGGAACAGGAATAGCAGGAACAGCCTTGGTGGCCAGGCCATGGCCCGGCCAGGACCTGCTCATGCGGCGGCCGAGAATCCCCACCTGGGCAGAGTCACAGAATGCCAGAATTATCCAGGCTGGAAAGCACCTCCGAGATCATCGACTCCAACCCGTGACCGGCACCCCCTTGTTCCATGGAGGGAAAGAGCTGCTCCTGCTCCACAGCCCCAGAGGGAACAAAACCACTTTGCTGAACCTCCAGCTCTGAACAGCAGCCTCTGTCCTAATTTATCTCACCAAACGAGGCCTAATTCCTTAATTGCTCTCCTGGCAGCACTTCCGGGGCACTTTCAATCTCCCCTGAAGGTGCTGCCACCTCCTCAGAAGCCAAATGGTGAACCACAGCACTGAGGGCCACATCCAGGCTGTCCTTACAAACCTCCAGGGATGGTGACTCCAGCACCACCCTGGGCAGCCATTCCCATGGCCAATCCCTTTTTTCTGGCAGAGAGCAGGGATGAGCCGAGCAAACCCACAAGGACCTGGCCACCACCTCGTCCCCGTGACCCAACCGCAGAGCCTCCCGCTCCTCTGGTTATTTTGGCCTCAACAAATGCCAAAATCATAATTATCTGAGGCCTTTTCACAGGTGAGACACTTAAATCCAAGAGGATACGGCGTGGCTGAAAGGAATGGGGAATATGGAGTTAAAAGGAATGGAAAATGTGGAGTGAAAAGGAATGGAAAATATGGAGTGAAAATGACCCCATTAATCTGGTTCTACGCTGCTTTTCAGGAGGAAACAGCAATGTTTTTTCTCTTTGGATCCAAATTTCTCCAGATTTTCCTGTCAGTGTCAGTGGGTTGGTTCTGATTTGTAAAACCCCGTCCCCCACAGCACATTTAGGTCACTGGAAAAGGTGGACAAAGGATCTCCCTGGATTTCCAGGGCAGCAAAAAGCTGGCTGGTCCCACAGGAGGTTGGTGCTTCTGCTGACACCTCATCTCCACCTTCCTCCTGACTCTTCCTCACTGGCTGGGCCACATCTCCACGATCCTACTGATTTTATCTTGGCATTTCCTCTTGGAAAAGACTCTATCTCAGAGCTGCAAACAAAGTCACCATTGGATTTTCCTCATCCATGCTCCAAAGGGGTTTATTCCTTTATTATGCCATTAATAAATAATTTGGTGTATTTTTTCCTAAGTCCCCTGACTGATGGGAACTAATTAAAGCAGAACTCAATAACCACTGTGGTACCATTCCTGAGACCATTCCCACTCCAGGCTGTGGGGAGCCACCCAGGGGCAGGCAAGGCTAAAAAAATCATTAAATACATAGCTTAGATAATTAGAAACCCTTAAAAAATTATGAAAGTGCCTCAAAAATCAAACAGGACAGGAAAATCCTGAAAGGATGCGGCTGCTGAGCCCGGCTGGAGCCGATGGTTTCCTCTGGAATCCATCCAGAACACACACAGTTGGGATGAGTTTTTCCATCCTGATCAACCAAAAGATCTGCAACACCCAGATAATTCCTAAGCAGCTCTGAATATGTGGTGGTTATTATCTAATAATATTTTTTTTTTTGGTTGATTTTTTTTTTTCAGGAAAGATATGACGGGGTTGGGGATGTCACCTCCAAATGTTTGTCCCACAGCAGAAATCCACCCAGGGCCAGCAGCACAAAGGTTGTCATTGTCCCTGCTATTATCTGCAAACAGCTTTTTTATTAAAACACAGTGAAATCCATAAAAAAAATATGAGGAAAAAAGATAACACACAGCCCGGTGCTTTAAACTTTGTTGCTTTAACCTTATGAAGAGGGAATTTTGGATTTACTCCATTGATCCCTCTCCGCCAGGGGAGAATGAAATCCTGATTAGAAGCAGACAGGAAATAAAACAAACCTCTCCCAACCACGTGGAAGATGAAAGAAATGGGTCCATGCAGGATCTGGAGGCAGAATTTGGAATTTGGGACTATTTTTTTTATCCCAAACAACACCAGGAAGGTTTCACATGCCCCACTCTTCATTTTAAGACATCAGCAGTTTGCAGTGAGACCATCAGGAGCAAAAAATGAGGATTTGATCCTGAGCTACAGCACCAGAAAATGAGGATTCACACCCCAAAAAGAGGAGCTCATCCCAGCTCAACTCCAAATCTCATCAATAATTAACAAATTATCAACATAAAGGACAAACAGTCATGGAATCAAGGTTGGAAAATACTTCCAATATCATCACATCCAACCATCACAGTGATACTTTAAGTTAAAGCACAGCAAGGTTGAAATAGCAGCAGGAATTCCTCCCAGAGAGACAAGAATTTGTTGGGTTTGCTCATCTGAGGCACAAAACTCTTTTGTTTTTGCAGAACTGATCAAAGCCTTGCAGTTGGGGACGTTGGTTTTCCCAGTGCCCCTTCTGTGGGACCAACTGCTCACCCAGCCCCTCTCCAAATCCTCTGTGGCAGCACTCAGCCATCAGTTTGGAAAAGTGGCTGGTGCCAGAAACCCTCCAGCTGCTCCCTAAAAATATCCACATCCTTGCTCTGGTAATTGCAAGGACCTTAATTGCCGGCTCCTAATGAGTGGCAAGAAACCGTGAACGAAGGGAGAGAATTCACTGCCCCACCTCCGTTTTCTGTTTGAAACAGGTTTAATTACAGGCAAAGAATCACAATTTTAAAATCCTCTGGGTTAGAAAACTGTCCAGAGAAAGGCAAGCAGGGCCAAAATTTAAACCCATGTAATTTAGGGAAGTTCTTATGTAGCAAGCACCTGCCACCATTATTGTCACCATGAGCACATTGCACCTGCTCATCCATACACACAGGTAGGGCAAAACCAGGAAATTCTGCAAACATGGAAAGACCCAGTGCCAGAAACCTAAATATTTAATATTCCATGAATATTTTGAGTATCAACACAGGGGTACACATAGTTCTGTCTTTCATGGGGGGCAAATATTCGGTGACATTTAAGGTAATGATGATTACAGAGAGTGGAGCAGCAAAAATACTTTGCATTAAAGTAATATTAAACACTTCAGAACTCAATATCCAATAATGATATATTAAATATTCAATTAATTATATATTAATTCAATGTTCAGCACGCTCATTTTCTCTGGTGTTACACTCACACATAAAAATAAAATGTAAGGAAGGAGATACAAATACAGATATATAGATATGGATGCACTGTCTTAAAACCTGCAAAAATTTGGTTTGGTTCCCAAAATCCTACATAATTCTTATTTTCTACAATGGTGGATTCTCTTTAAGAATCCTATAAGCCCTAAGAAGCTTCACCAAGGGCATAAAGGCATTTTTGTTCACTCCCAAGCCCCATTTATCCAGAACTTTCAGCCAAAACAGCCAAACTTTGTACAAAACTTTTATTTTCAAGAATTATTGGTGGAGTACCCCCTACTCCAGGGCTAAACCTCTGTTGGCAGAGCAGATGGGAGGCACGGGAAGATATTTTTTCCCTCAGAATTCCCTCAGCTCTTTGCGCAGAGCCGAGCGCTCATCCCAACCTAACGGAAGCTGGCACGGCCCGCTCGGAATGCGGTGGTGGGACACGGTCACACGAGCTGTGGGAACCCAGGAAATTCCTCTGGCTGCCCTGGAGGGCTCGAGACCCTGCCCAGGGGGATCAGAGACCCTGGCAGAGCCCAAGATTCCTGTGCCTTGGATTTAGCCCTTGGAAAAAACAATTACCAACCTTTATATGAAGGATTACAAGCCATGACAGTTTAAGGAGAATGATAGTGAATTTATCACGGGGTGGAAAATAGATTTTTGGGATTTTTAGAATGGGGGTTCAGGGGGCAAGATGGAGGAATCTGGGCGTGTCCAGCCTTTCTCCTTCTTCTTCTTGGCCTCCATCTCCTGCTGTGATGTTGGCACTTTTGGATTGGTTTAGAGTAGAAGCTCACTGTCTAACACAGGTGATGGGTATTGGGAAGTCATTGTAAATATTGTACAGGTAGTTTTTAGTATAAAAAGATAACACAGCCCCAGGGCAGGCAGAGTGCCTCTGTCTGTCCTGCTGAGCAGGCCTGGGCTGGACAGGAGAAAGAATTTTATAGATAAGGAACAATAACAACCTTGAGACCGAGAACTGAGGAGCTCTGACTCCATACTTGAGCACCAGGCTGGGAAGAGGGAATTTTTGACACATCTTAGGGACACTCTGAGCAGCACAGAACCTGAGAACGAGTCCCATGTTTGGGTTTGGATCTTTTGGATCATGCAGCCAGTGTGTGAGAGGGCCTGGGAGCTGGCACAGAAATCCCATCCCTGTTAAGTCCATCTGCCTCACTCCAGTGGCACCTCAGAGGTGGGAAGGCCGTTCCCTGAGTGTGACACAGCACAAAGTACCAAGGCTCCATCAGAAGGGTGCAAGAGAGAGGGATTTGTTTGAGCAACACGCTGCTTTTATAGTTTTTCAAGATATCCACATTTACTTAACAGACACATTCACTGCCCATTGGTTGTAAGAAAGAAACCAAGTTCTCAGTGGGTGACCAAGGAGCCACATCATTCTGTGAGCCAGCTGGAGTCTGTATCTCTTAACTTTCTCTCCTTCATCACCTCTCCATGGTGACAACCTTGGTGTCTTCCTCAGGAGAGATATGGGCCTTTCCTTATCTTCAGGAGGCCTTTGCTGGCTGACAAGAACAGCACAAAATGCCTTTCCTACAGTTCCCATTCCGGATTACTCCGGCCTGGCCTTTGCCCCACCACGGTGCAAATGAGCCACGGGAGGCCCCGAGCTGCAGCCCAGTTGCCCACTTGTCAGGTCTCATTAGGGAGGGGACATCTCGGCCTCGTTGGCTCCGGCGCTGGGGACAATGGAAGGTCCCAACCCTCCCCGGAGAGGAGGCCGGATATCAGGGCTCTGGGTTTAGGGGAGAAGTGTTGATGGAGGGGACAGTTATTGTAAAGGATGGCTTTGTCCCTTCTGTCCTCCTCAGGCTGACCATGACCAAACCCAGCTGCAAGCTTGCAGTAAAAACACCATTCCAGGAAGGATTAAAAAGGGGGGGAAAAGGGAGTCACACACCAAATCTTTCCATGCAAACACTCAGCCAAAGCCAGGCAGGAAGGAATTCCTGATTCATGGGTATTTCTGTGGTTCTCCTCACATAAGTACGGCACAGGTTGTGGTGTTCAGGGCCCTCCACCTTGCTCCCAGGGCAGATGGAGCATTTCCCTGCTCTCCCTGGATTTCCAGGGCAGTGGGAAGTTGCCTGGTTGGTGGGAGGCTGATGATTGTCCCTCACAAGAGGAGGCTGATGATTCTGCTGACAGCTCATCTCAACCTTCCTCCTCCATCTCCTCCTTGCTGTCTGGGCCACACCTCCAAGTTCCTACAAGGTCCCAACTCATTTCATCCTGACATTTCCTCTTATCCCTCCCCTTGGAAGGGCCTCCATATCTCAGAGCTCCCTAAAGCAACTTTTCCCCGAGTGAAACAAGCCAGCAAAAGCCAGGAAAATTTCCCTCTCAGTGGGCAGGAGGCTTTCTGAGGCCTAAAGCAGCAATCACAGCACAGCCAGGCAGTGCCATCTGTGAGAAACCACCAAGGCTGTTTCTGTTCTGCTGGGCCATCCTCCCTCTGCCCTAGGGTGATGATTCCTCAGTGGGAAATGAAGCCATGAACTCTGAGCAGCCTGATGAGGCTGGAAGAGCTGTTCCTGGAGGCAGAGTCTTCCCTCCAGGAATTCCCTCATGCATTTCCCCAAGGTGACTTTCCCAAACACCTCTGCAGATTTTCCTCCTGCCTTTCTTCCAGGTCACACAAAGCTACAGGTTTGACTTTTCACGACTGAATTTAAAATATTTGGGTTACTTTTAATCTCCCTCCAGCTTCCAAATCCAAGCCCAAATCTCTGCCTGTGTCATCACTGTCCAAAGACAAATCAGAATGGCGATGGAACATTTTCCATCTGGCAGCTGTGCTGGATCCCAGACAACAATCCCAAGGACTATTTGCAACTTCTCCAGCTCTAATTGCCTTTTTCCCCCTTCTCCTTTATCCTGCTCAGCCTTTTTGTATCTATTCTATTTATTTCTTTTGGTTCCCACCACACACGTCAAAAGGTTATGAAAAAAACCTGGAACTTTTATGAATTGCCTCCAAATCCAGCTTTTTTCCACATGCCATTTAGGGGATTTTCTTGGCAGTTTCACCCCAGGAGCGGTTAAATGTGCATCCCCCTCCCCATAAAATGGGATGTAGCAAAGCTCTTGTATCCAAGGAACCTCTCAGAGCTCTCACAGAGGGGTTCGCTGCCTCTCCTCAATTACAGCGAGCAAGAGTAATTAAACAATCAAACACAATTAGTGCACTAATTACTCCCAGGAACGTGGCCCATCTAATCGCCTTGCTGCTAATTACAAAGCCTGGAGTTCATTGAGCTAAAAGCCCTGGACCTGGGGAAGTGAAGGGGGGGACAATATGTTCCCTCTCACGCCGCCTTCCCTCGGATGCAATTTAATCTTTCACAGGATGTGATTCCAAGGTTATTTTACAGCCAGCACTTGGCTTCTGTTTTCAACATGAATCACTCATATTTTCAGTCCCACCAGTGAAACTTTTCTTAAATCCTTCCATCTTTTAATGATTTGGGGTAAAATGTCACTTCCATTTACCCTCAGGATAGTTAGGCTTCAGAAAAACACAGGGATGGAATAAATATATTTTACTGGAATATCTAAGACACTTGATATTTGTCATTAATGACGGGGGGGAAAGTGGACTCAAAATTCAGCCACGATATAGGAAAATATAATTTCTGCAAATTAATTGTCAAGTTTAGCAGGTGAAATATTCCAAGTTAGACAGAATTTATTCCCATTTTACTCCATGAGTGTGGTGCAGGGACACCACTTTTCCTTCCTTTAAACTACATGGAATATTCAAACCTGTGACCTTGAACACCTCTGAATCAGCAGGAAAAGGGACATGGATGATCCAACAAATCATTTCAAGACCCATTCCTGGGTTTTTGCACAGCCTGCAATAGAGTCAAGAAGGGCAGAAAGCCTGGGGGGATGTGGGAGATGAGGATTTTGCTCAGTTTGGGAATTCTGGAAGCCCCTCAGCACACAGGCTGACCTCAGAGCAAGGAGAGCCCCCAGACAGCCCGGCTCCACGCAGACAGGATAAGGAAACCATGCGTGAGCACAGAAATCCTGGGATTTTCCTGCTAATAAGAAGCAAAACCCCCCAGTTGCTGAGTTCCAGTGGCCAAGGGGAGGAGAGCAGCTAAATTATTCCCTAAATGAATATTTGAGTTCGCTGGGGCAGCTGAAAGGGCTCCTCTTCCCAAAGCAGGGATGGGATTTCTGTGGATCACACGTTGCCTTCCTCCACCTTGGGAAACTCTCGTGGCAAAAGGAGGAAGGGGAACACCCAGGGGAGGAATTTCAGGACAGGGAGGCTGTGACTGCTGGTCCAGGGTTGGTGACTGCACTGGAACAGGGCAGGGTAGTGATGTTCTCCTGGGAACAAACGAAACGAAATCCCAAGGAACAGAGTCTATGCACAAAATTAAATTTTGTTCTGTGTGGAAACAGCAATTGGGATCATCCTGGACCATCTTTCCTACTTAAACCAAGCAAGAGCATCCCAGTTACTGGGAAAAAGGGAAAGAATATTGCAGTGTGAGCAAATGAAATGAAGCCAAAACAATGCCAAAGAAACAAGGGAAATAAAAAAACCCCAGGAGAATGTATTCCGTGTTTATGACAAGAGCTGGAAAATCATCTAAGCGGCAACCAAGACATGAAACCCATCAAGAAAACACTTTTCTAGACCATGTTTCAGCTTGTAGCATTTTAAACAGAATGGGATGAGGTTTTAAGGTTAAATTTTTACTAAGTCAAGAAAATTGGGACAACCTTAGGAGCAGGAGGATCCTCAGTATTTTTAAAGGATCAAAGGAACAGCTCCTGAGTCCATGGTCATCCTGGGTAAACTCCTGGAGCATTTTGTTTGTGCTACAGCAACAAATATTTCAAGTAGTAAAAAATGACAAGGGAAAGTCATTGGGATGATGGGGAAAATAGGTCTCCAAACAATCCCATCATTTTCCAACGGGCAGGATTCTGGCTCTGGCTGTGAGACTGTTACAGGGAATAATTGGGGGGAGGCCAAAGCAGAGCACCAAAGCTCCGAACCCTCCTGATTACAAAAATGAGTTCTACCCAATTAACCAAGCGTGCTCGGGCCAAATTAAACCCCAGCCTAGTGACATCTCCAGATCTAATTGGTGAAAAGGGCACCTCCAAAAGATATTTTTTTTTCCCCCCTCCCCATTTCCCTGCAATTCTGCATTCAGTATCTTTGCGCCAGAAGTATTGATAAGAAACTCTTTGATTAGAGGCTGACGGGGACATGAAAGGGGGAGCTTGTCCCTCCTGCGCCAAACTGTGCTTTAATAAAGCCAGACATCAATCTGCACCATTGTGTCCCCGCTCTCCCGATGCCTCTCCGGCGGGATTTGTGACAGTTCCTCTGGGACATCACCTCGCACATTTGCCATGCTAGATTAGGCACCGAGCCGCAGCCGCGCCCGGAGCGCGCTCTGCGCGGCGCCACGGCTCGGCCCCGCCAACGTCACCTCACACAAATGAGGCTTTATTGTTATGAACACAGCCAAAATTTCAGCCTTTTCCCCTCTGAGGAGCGTTCTGACCCAGCACTGATTGCACTGTTATTATTCCTTGCCTCTCCTCAGTTACGCGACACTAACGAATCCCGGTTTTCCCTATTCCCGCTGTAATGCCGTGTTTTCCCCCCAAATAATTTAACATATGCATGGAGCAGTTAACAAACACCATGTGTCATTTTTCCAGCCCTGGACACGCAGGGATGAGGCCATGGAAGGGCTCCCTTCCCCTGACAGTTCACCCAGAGTTCATCCCATTTTTTATTTCCCGACCCGTGCGCGAATTCCCTTTGGCACAAGGCACCAAAAATCCAGGGAAGCCACAAAAGGAGGGGACACTTAGGAGGACAACACCTCTGCTTTCCACACGTCCAAAGAGCACATCGCAAACCAGGCTGCAGAAGATGCCACGGCAACCCTCAGGGAAATAACTGGGAATTGGGAATGGCTTGGCCATTCCCAGCTGTACAATTCCAACATCTCCGTAAAATCTCATGACCAAGGACCCGAGCCTCGTCCAAGGATCCTTTAGATAAGTACCTCATTCCTATATTTATCTTGATAAAGTAGCTCATGTTTGTGTGAATCCAAATAAATAAGAGTTTCTTGTTCTATTTTATCATTTCTGCTGCCACCCTTTCCTCCATAAGGACTGTAACAGATTTTGTCGTAAATCTCTTGGCAGAAATTGCCATAATTAGTTATATTTGAAGAGAAAAATTCATCTAATTTTGTATTTTCTATCCTGTGACACCAAATTTCAGATACTTTCCTCCAAGAGCTTTACTCAAAGTTATCCTACTCCAGTTTTAATGTATGCTTTATTTTGGTATAAATTAGAAAAGCTACATATCATTAAATAATATGCAATAAACCCAAACGAGAGCTGACTAATTAATGTACTTTCAGCTGTCTAGTTAATCCATGGAGTAAACAAATCCTTAATTCATGACGATTTTCATTCGTTTTTCCAGAAAAACAAAACCCAGCCGAACCCAAAACAAACCCTCTGCCCCATAAGAACTTCCAGTGTTATTTGAATTCCAAGGCCAATTAATTGCCACTTTTCCTTACAGAAAAAGCCATTGAATTCCTTTATTTTTCCAACTTGATGATGAAAAAAAGACTAAGAGAAAACTCATCCCCAGCATGATGGAAATCTGTAAAACTCCATCCCCATTTTAGCCACTGCTCCCAGGATGGTTTCAAGCTTCCAACACCACGATGAGGGGTCTCAGTGGATATTCCTGAGATGGAAATTTTGGATTTCTCCCTGATTTTTATCACATAAATGTGCTGGAAAGCTGAGCAGTGTAGGTGCCTTCCCACAGAAAATTCTTTACCCTTGTGCAGAAAGTCACTCCCTTTCATTTATGTCATTACAATGTACAGATGGACCAAATACTCTGAATAACTGAATTAATCTTAATTCATTTTTCTGATGCTAAAACGAACAATTTTGCTGTTCCAAGTTCAGTTAGGAGGAAGCTATTTATAAAGTGCATTAACTGCAGAAAACTCCAGCAATAAGCAGGGATGTTTCACTCCCATAGCACCCATTTCCTTGTAGATTTAATTTTTAATTCAATTTTTGCACAAGTTCATTACCCTCCCTGCTTTTCCCTTGTAGATAAACACTGCCAATCAATTTTAATGTGTATTTATCACATAGTGAAAAGTGTGAGAACATCACAATATTATATTGAAAAATCCTGTTATGTTCCACAGCTAAGCAGGAAAATATTCCTGTGACCCATAACTGTCTGCCAGCAGGTCAGAAAGCTGAGGCACAAATTTGGTTTTAGTAAGAGTAAATAGATTAATTTAATGAATTAATTTAATTTTTATTTAATAGTGATATTTATTTAAGAAATAAATAATTTAATTATCTATTTAATATTTATTTAATAAATAAAATAAACCAAGATACTCAACAGTTCTGCCAGCAGAGAACCAGGCTCTCATTCTAATGGATTTCACACCAAAACAAACCTTATAATTTTAAAGCAATGTCACAAAAGGATTATTGTTGTTTTTTCAGTTATTTTGGTGGGTTTTAGGGGTTTTTGGGGTTGTTTATTTTTTTCATCCAATTGTTGCTTCAACCCACCAGAAATAATTCCCTGGAGCTCATGGATTATTTGCTGTGTTTATTCAGGGTTAACTGCAAATAACAACAGTGCCCGAGGATAGGAAAAGTTAATTTTCCTGAAACTACAGTGCCTGGATAGAGGAAATTTTTCCAAAATAACAGCATTTTATTCAGAATAAGCAGAATATTTCTGGTTTGTGGCAAAAATCATGCTGGCATGAATACAGCTTCCTAAAAATGAGCTCAGCTGAAAAGGGGCCTGAAAACAATTGAGGATCTTCCTGGAATGCTCATGAGATAAATCCTGAGGGTCACGGGGATAACACCCAGTGCCCATGAGAATGGAAAACCCTGGTTTGGGTAATATAAAAATAAAAAATGAAAATAAACATAAAAAACAGGAGAATGAAGGACAATAACCACACCCAGGAGCCTGGACAAAGGGCTGGACTCTGCCTGAGATCAGCAGGGAAAGGGAGCAGGAGCTGAGCTGGGAAGGGGATGGGATGTTCAGGATGGAGACAAACACAAGTGCTTGGAACAAGTTTGATGGAATCCCAGACTGGTTTGGGTTGGAAGGACTTAAAGGTGATCCTTTTCTGATGCCTCAGGTTTTAGATTTATATTTTGCAGACCCTGTGCTGCTTTAGTGTGTAGCTCTGAGCTTCACACTCAGTGCTGCTGAGCTCTGTGCACAGAGCAGGGAGACAAAACAATTCCTGCTCCAGCTGGGCACCAAGGACAAATGAGCCAAATCTCAGCCCAGGAGCACAAACCCCGTGGGCTGGAGAGAGAAAAACAAGCACGGTGGGACTGCAGGGGCTAAAGCTGGAATGGGACAATGAACTGCAAGATGCAAATGGAGCAGAACTGATCCCAGGGACAGAGCCCGGGAGCGCTGGTGCATTTTGGGGCCATTTTGGTTCATCTTGGGTGCAGCCCTGGCTGGGCTCTGGTGCTGCCCAAGGTGGATCCATGGAGGAGATCCTTGGAATGAATCCCTGCTTTATTCTGGGACTTTGTTCTTGGGAAGCCTTCTCAAGGCATCAATTCCACCCCCTGCCATGGCAGGGACACCTTCCACCATTCCCAGGCTGCTCCAGCCTGGCCTTGGGCACTGCCAGGGATCCAGGGGCAGCCCCAGGTGCTCTGGCAATCCCAGCCCAGCCAGGAATTCCCAATTCCCAATGTCCCATCCATCCCTGCCCTCTGGCAGTGGAAGCCATTCCCAGTGTCCTGTCTCTCCATCCCTTGTCTAAATTCCCTCTCCAACTCTCCTGGAGCCCCTTTAGGCCCCCACATCTCCTTTCCACCTCGCCCCATAACCAAATGAGGAAAACAGAAGCCTTTTGTGGCACATCAATTAAAACCAAACCCCTCCTTGGTGTTAATTAAACTTTAAACCTCTCCTCATCTGCCCTGCCCCATGCTGAATGCCTCATCCCCTTGGCATGACCAAGTCCACTTTCCCAAGGTTTTTTTGGAACATCACCAGGAATTCAGGAGTCTGCCAGCTCAGAGATGTTATCTTATATGAAGAATCGCTCAAAATCGTGCTCCGACTCATCTGCCTCAAACACTCACCTCCAGAACATGCTAAAAGCACAAAACATTCCCAAAATGCAGCCCCTTGATTTCAGCATGGCTTCATTTTCCCCCATGAATCACCTGGAATTCCACAGGCCACAATCCATAACTTTCCCTGCATCACCACTGACGTGTTCCCTGTGATTTATTGGTTTCCATTAGATCTGATCTCCGCTCTCATCCTGCCCCAAATTCATGGAGCAATCTGTGTCTGACCAGGGAAATGTTGAAAATACTCAGATTTTTCAGCTGCTGATTTCTCACAAATTGACCTTTTCTGCCAATTATTTCCATGCTGACAGTAACAAATTCCACTGTAAATAACAACCCTCCAAGGGCACCTCTTCCTGCTTTTCCTTGAGAGAAAAGAGGCTTCCAAGAAAGTCATTCCACAACACTTCCATGTTTTACCTCAACAAACACAAAAGAATATTTAAGACAACATAAACCCATTTAAATTTAAAATATTTGAACCAAAGCTTTGTATGGTTTTGTTTCCCAACTCAAGCAATATGATGACATAATTATATTTTACTATATTTATTTTTTTAGCCCCATAATCATTGAGAAACCACCTCCAGAATGGTGTAGGAATCTTGGGAATACCAAAGGATTGCCCCTGGATCAGCACAGCCAGTGCAAGACAGAGCAGAGAGCACAACCTGGCCAGTCCACAACATTACAGAAAAGAAAAAAACTTAAATTAAAACAGCCTAGATTAAAGCATGATGAAAATTTGCTCCCTAAAGCCAACAGACTGACTAGAAAATGGGCTGGAAATTCAAAAATCCCACTGGTCCAGAGGATACATGGAAACAGGTGTGATAAAAGGAATTCCAAATTATTTTTTTGTGCCATTATTTTAATTAATTTTTTTTTATATGTCACTGAGGCCTCATGGAAAAAATAATCAGGTCAGGATTCCTTTTAGGAATGATGGCCTTTCCAAGGATATTATAGTTAAAAATATAGATTACTTCCTAATATCAATGACCAGACACCAGCAGAGAGAGTTTTTTGGCACTGAAACACTGCTTTAATTTCCATGATGTCTAATTATGTAAACATCTCAAACAAATAAAGGAAGGAAGGTGTTTAGAAAAAGGAATTTTCTTCTTTCTTTGATCATTGAACACTTCCAGCCAACTCAGGAGTGAAGTCAGCTCTGGTCATAGTTGGAAATGAAGGCCTGCAGTTGGCAGTGCCAGTGTGTCAGAGCTGGTTGCAATGATTATATAAGAAAATATTATAATTTATTGTGACATCTAATTGCATATTATTATAACTATCCTATATTTTAATATAATGATTAATATTATAATATAAAATCCAAGGAATTGCGGAATGTTTGGGTTGGAAGGGATGTAAAATTCATCCCAATCAACTCCTGCCATGGCAGGGACACCTTCCACTGTCCCAGGGGGCTCCAAACCCCATCCAGCCTGGCCTTGGACACTGCCCGGGATCCAGGGGCAGCCACAACTTTTGGCTTTAAACTGAAAGAGAGGAGGATTATGTGGGATATTGGGAAAAAGCCTCCCCTGTGAGGGTGGTGAGGCCCTGGCCAGGCCTGCCCAGTGGAAGTCAGGAAGATTTGCTAATATATTTCAAAATAAATTGTTTCCACGTGGAAAATAAATGGTTTCCACATGGAAACCAGAAATTGCCAGGAGTAGACACTTCAGCTGCTCTGTTTTCCTTGAAATCAGCAGGAAATCCCACTGGCCTCAAACCCTAACTCCAGAGGGACACTGAGGCCTTGAGGCTGCCCTGGAGCAGGGGCTGGGCAGAGTCCCAGAATAAAGCAGGGATTCATTCCAAGCATCTCCTCCATGGATCCACCTTGGGCAGCACCAGAGCCCAGCCAGGGCTGCACCCAAGATGAACCAAAATGGCCCCAAAATGCACCAGCGCTCCCGGGCTCTGTCCCTGGGATCAGTTCTGCTCCATTTGCACCTTGCAGTTCATTGTCCCATCCCAGCTTTAGCCCCTGCAGTCCCACCCTGCTTGTTTTTCTCTCTCCAGCCCACGGGGTTTGTGCTCCTGGGCTGAGATTTGGGTCATTTGTCCTTGGTGCCCAGCTGGAGCAGGAATTGTTTTGTCTCCCTGCTCTGTGCACAGAGCTCAGCACCGCTGAATGTGAAGCTCAGAACTGCTCACTAAAGCAGCACAGAGCCTGAAAAATTAAATAAAAGCCAAAACCTGAGGCATCAGGGAGAGGAGCCTCCTCCTGCAAAGCCTGAGTGGGAGCAGCTCCCACAGGGCCCAGACCCTGCAGAAATCTTGGAATCCACCCAAAATCTTGGCCCCGCCTACCCCCAGTGCAGCTCTACACATAAACTCATAGCTGAGGTCACAGCTCTGAGCACCACAATTTCTAAATCAATTAATTTGGGCTTCCAAGCACTGGAGCCCAACCAGAGCAGTCCCAACTCCTCCTTTGTCATCCAGGTCCCTCATCTTCTCCATAAAAACCCTTCACAAATCAAAAAGTGATTTAAAAACCTACCTTTCTGTAGAGGGCAGGGAGCCAAAGGGCTCCAGAGCAGCAGGATGAGGTGAGCAGAACCAAACCAGGGACCAGGAGCTCCCTGAGCTCCTTTAAAGTCACCCAGCAGTGGGAGGAGCACCAGGAATTAATTAGGGAACAGTTTCCCACCTCTGCTCAGGTGTGGGATCTTTGTTTACCAGAATCACCTGACCAAAAGCATTGCTCCAGGTCAAAATGTCAAAGAAATAAATTTTAAAAAATAAAAATAACAAAGAGAAGTTTGAGCAGTTTGGTTTTGTTTTTATAATCCAGGCCTTCTCCTCTATGCAACAGAATTAACGGATAAGCAGGAAAAGTCTCATCCCTCCACAGGGAATTTGTTTCTTCCACACCTTAAATCCTAAATTTTCACCCAGTCTGGCCATGAAAATTGTTTGCCTCAGAATAGGAAATAATCAGTGTTTTAAGTCTTTGCTTTAGAGTTTTTCAGTAAATAATAATTTAAAAATACCAAAAGGAAAATAATAAAAACAAAGTAAAATTCCAAGGCCAGGTTGGACGGGGCTTGGAGCAACCTGGGATAGTGGAAGGTGCCTGTGGCAGGGGCTGGAATGGGATGAGCTTTAAGATCCCTTCCTAAATTTATGGAAGGCAGCCATAAATATGAACATAAATATGAAAATATCCATTCATTCAGCCCTCATGGCTCCAATTCCCTGATAAATGTGGAGGTGGAGGCACCACTCTGGGAGATCAGGTGGATTTTCAGCCCCAACAGCCACAGCAGGGACAGAGCAAAACCCAGAACTTCCCCCCCTGGTCTTGCTCATCCTCTGGAATCCTGATCACAGCTCAGAAAAATTCATTTTTCACCTCGAAAGGGAAGAGAAGAAATAAAAAACGTGCTGTTCAACCTTCTCCTGTTATGACAGACTTGCAGATACTTCACATTTTTCATTTATTATCAGGGGCTGCTTTGTGGAGCTCCAAGCCATGCTCTGTGCCAGATATATGAGGTCATGGAGCTGAAGCTCTGACTCCCTGCCAGATCGAGCTGTGATATTAAAAGAAGCCAAAATGAGCTTCCTGTGCAAAACTGGGAACAAAAGAGCATTTTTGCAGTGCTACCCTGAGGGTTCATAGGAACCTCAATGTCCAGCTCCAGGCACAGCTCCCATCTTATCACCCCATCAGCTCTGGAGCAGAAACCCAGTGTGGGCTCTTTTGGGATGTGTCTGAGTTTGAATCAGGGCAGAGACACAGAGAGGTCCTGGCAGGAGCTCCCAGCCCAGCCATTCCCAAGGAGCTGCTCGATCCCCACACCTGAAGGAATGGGATGGGAGATGCAGCTCCAGCCACAGTGGGATGGTTTGGGTGGGAAGGGACCTGGGGCTCATCCAGTTCCAACCTGGACACCTTCCATCATCCCAGGCTGCTGCCTTGGGCACTGCCAGGGATCCAGGGGCAGCCCCAGCTGCTCTGGGAATCCCAGCCCAGCCAGGAATTCCCAATTCCCAATGTCCCATCCATCCCTGCCCTCTGGCACTGGGAGCCATTCCCTGGCTCCTGTCCCTCCATCCCTTGTCCCCAGTCCCTCTCCAGCTCTCCTGGAGCCCCTTCAGGCCCTGCCAGGGGCTCTGGGCTCTGCCTGGATCCTTCCCTTCTCCAGGGGAACATTCCCAGCTCTCCCAGCCTGGCTCCAGAGGAGCTCCAGCCTTGGAGCATGTCCAGGGCCTCCTCTGGATCTGCTCCAGAACCTTCTGATGTCAGGCCCAGAGCCTGAGGCAGCTCTGCAGGTGGGGTCTCACCTGAGGGATAATCCAAATTCTCACCCTAGGATTTGCCACAGAAGGTTCCAGCCACAAAGGGACTCAGGAGATTTCTCTCTCACCACCAGCAGCCAAGACCTGGTGATGGTGATGTTTTCTTTAAGCAACCTCAGTGCTCAATTTTACACATCAGAGACCCAAAACAAGCTCAGGAAGTGCTGTATTATCCAGCCAGGTGAGCTGCGGGAATTTTGGATTTGAAAAGAACAAGTAGATATTAAATTCTTACCCAAAACGCTTCAAAACAACATGAAAATTCCAACAAACAGAGCTCAGACAGACCCAAGAGCACTCATCCAGCCCTCCCAGATCCTGCTGACAGCTGCTGGAAGCACATGGAATCTTTTCAGGACAGAACACCTTGAAAATAATCCTCCCTCCAGAAAGCTTCTGATACCCAACAGCACAAACCATGCTCAGGGAAACACGGGAAGAAATGTGAGGAAAAATTTCCTTGGAAAAGCAATGATAATATGAGTTATGGAATGGTTTGGATTGGAGAGAATTCTCTAATTCCAGCTCTCCTCCATGGATGTTGATCAGGAGGAAAAACTGAAGATAAACATGGGCATCAATGCACATCAGGAATTTTAAACTAAAAAAACTAAACTGAGTTTAAACTAAACTCAGGTTTGGAATTGCTCTCATCTCCTGAAGATGCAGGATGCAAAGCAGCAGGCAGGTGTGGGATCAGCCTTGGGGATGAGGCCTTCACTCTCAAACCCATCAAACTGTCCTAGGGACCACAAGCACCTGTGGGAATTCAGATTCCATCACCCGAGAGTTTAGGAAACACCAGAGTCTTCCTTACCTCCAAGGAAAGCCACATTTTACTGCAAGTTACCACATTTTTAGAAAGAAATTATGGATAAAATGTGTGCTAAAGCCGTGCCCACAACTTGCCCTGTTGGGTCATAAAAGCTCAGTTCCTCCCCTTGACTCCGAGCCAAGAATCCATGGGGAAGATGCTCCACTATCCACAAAACTCTGTGCAAATCCCACACTTTAAATAAAGATGTACCAACATATTTGTCCCAAGACATTTTTCCATTCACACAAAAACATGGATGCAAGACTTAAACTCCCCTTCCCACAGAGGTTTCAGTTGTTTCATATTCCCATAAAACATTCTGTGGATTGATCCTGGATACAAGGATAAATATCCTTGGACTGAGACTGGAATTGGAATTATCCCAGCTACAAGTGTGGTTATTATGTTGCTTCTACTTTTGGGACCTCAACATAATTTTCATGTGGCATCACACGGTTCCCTTCATGGTTTTGGCAGCCAAGCCAGGAAAATCCCTTTCCAAAACCCCCTCCCAACCCAGGAACCCAAATGAAAATGGGAAAAAGAAGTGACAGACGCCCAGAGCTCCACACCTTGCTCGGGGACAATTTGGTGCAGGGTCCAAAGCACCCAACCTGTCCTAATCACCTTGAGCTCATTAATTTACAAAGCTTTGGCCCAACTCTCGGGGCTGGCAGATGATCGAGCTCTTAGTGGATGTGATTCAAACTAATCCACTAAAAGGCATTTAATTCCAGCGAGGAAATCAGGACTTTTCAATTATTAGAAGTGCTAAAAAGTTTTACTGCCAGCAGACTTTCAAGGCGAGGGGAGAAACAAGGCCCAGCTCCATCCATGGGGGGTTCCCACCTCAAATCCCACCACCAAATCCCACCCCATGGTTCCCCCCGTCCTCTTTCACTGCAGACAGGCAAAAATGCAACTGGATCCAGCCTGTGCTGTTGCTTATTTTCCCCTTTTTCATCCTTCAGATCCCATTTTCAGTATGGTTCCCTAGGGAAAAGAGGATTTTGTCAAGTTACACAACTTCTCACTTGCATCCATCAGGGCGTTTGGCCAGGCTGGAAAGGAAGGGAAGGTTGGGAGGTCAATGAACATTCCATGATGGGACCATCCTCCAGCCAAGGAAACTTTGCACTCCCATCAGTACCTCACCAGACACCAAAAAACCCAAAAAAATATCCCAAAATCCAACAGAGAAAGGAAGAGAGAAAACTCTGAAGTGTCCCAACTGTGGAAAAAAAATGGAATTACAAACCAGGATAAGACCCAAAGTTGTAAAAATCAACTTCCTCAGACACAGGGCATGTGGTGTCCTTGGGGCCAGGATGGTTGCTGGGAATTTGTTGTTAAATTGGATCATGCTCAAGATTTTTATTTTGCCAGTCCCAAAAAGCAAGGCCTTGTTGTCTGAACACCAAACAACACCAAATGTCATTTCCAGATCAAATATTTGAGTGGATATAAAACTCAAAGCAGGTAAATATTCATTCATTTAACAACACTCTTGGTTGCCCCAATTAAAATTTTCTCCATAAAGCAATTCCACAATAAAACACTCCCTAGGATAAAAACCACTGAAAAACCACCTCTTTCCTTTTTCCCACTTAAATATTATATCTAAACCCAAGGTAAAAGCTGTTTAAAATCTCTGTTATCTGGAAAAAAATATGAAGATGGTGATATTAATTTTAAAAACATTGTTAAATGTCCCAAAGATGCTTTGTACCATACTAAATGTTTAAGCAGGGCATGGCCTGGCAGATACAAGCTGAAAACCACTTAACAGCAGTGAAACTTATTTTTTCCCATCCTTAGAATGCAGCTGGAAAAACAACTTTAAAACCTTCTCCATCCTTGGAGGCCAGCTGATCAATATGGAGATGTCAGTATTTGTGTACAGGCTTTATAGAGTTACAGGAAACAGATATTTCAGATGGATAAAATAGATATTTTAGGTGGATAGAGCAGATATTTTAGATGTATTTTTTTCTATATTTATCTACGGATGGACAGACATTCATCACCCAGCAGAGACAGGAGGTAAAATGAGGACGACAAGGCCACTTGAACTTTCCTTGGGATGCGACGGACCCACAACATTTTCACTCCCCACAAACCTCCCCACATTCCTACCTCCATGGATACCCCAAAAACCTCTGAACCACCAAACAACCTCCTTGGAAAACACCTCCACAGAATCCCGGTGGGCATCCCAAGGGTCCAGATTTGGTATTTATGGATGGTTCCCAACGCTGGGTCCCAGCCCCGCGCTCACCCTCTCCTCCCGCGCCGGCGCCGCCCTCGCCGGCCCCTTGGATCTTCCTGGAGAGGGCTGGAAGCTCCTTAAGAGCATGAAGACATCTCAAGAGATTTTAACTCTTAATATCTGCAGACTGGCATCTGCTTCCTCGGCAGTTTAGCCCCAAATGTACGTCTGGGAAGAAGGAGAGCCCTAAAAGCAGGCGGGATTTCCATGAAATCCAGCCCTGCACTGGTTTGGCTTTAGAATCTTGTTAAAGGAGCACAAGGATCCCAGGAAAACAAACTCCCTGTGATGAAATATTGGAGGTAGGGAAAGGCTGGCTGTGCACAAAAAACAAAGAGCTTGGTAGGTGTAGAGAAAATAAAACATGCAAAAAGAAATTCTACCCCATTAAATATTTAAATATACTGAATTGGCCAAATTTGTATAAAAAACAGAGTAATACATAAAAAAAAAATTTAAAAATCTAGAAGTTAAAATGGTCTATTTTATTTAATATATTTAGATTTACCACAAGCCTTATGTGGGGACATTTAAAACATTTCTACAAACACACAAATCAACTCTAAATAAACTGCACGTGCAGAGCCCCCATTAAATCAATATTTGGGCTGTGGAATCAAAGTGCAAAGCCCCCATTAAATCAATATTTGGGCTGTGGAATCCAAGTGCTGCCCTTTGGGATTCTGGCCAGGAGAGCCCACGAGACCCCATGACTTGAGCAGCAGATGCACAGAGCGAGGCCTGGAGATGCTGACATTTCATCAAGGGCTCCCATTCTTCTGGGGACAAGAGCCATTGTTCCCTGTCCCACCAGGGCTCTTTGGGAACACTGCTGAAGCACATCTGCCCAATTTTATTTTATTAATAAATTTTAATAAGTGGTTTTTCAAGTTTTTTTTTTAAAGTGTTTTATTGAATTCCTCAAAAATAACGTCTGAAGAGTAACCTGACGGAATTTGCTTCATTTATTCAAAAATTGTGTTTGTCGATGTGTAACAGCAAATAAATTGAAATCTGCAGCAGCTGGCAAAGAGAAATCCAGGGGTTTAATGGAGAATATTTTAGTTTGTCTTTCTCCTTCCTACCAACCTCATTTTCAGGTGACTTTGTGGCATGCATTTATGGCATTACTCCACCTTCTCCTCCAGACACACAATATTTAGATTAAAAAAATCCATCCTACAGCTGATTAATCACCAAAAACGAGCTTGTCAAGCCCTTCCCTCCACCAGCCAGACCCAAAAATCCCTGATTTCTGTAACAGAAGTGTGAATTCTATGGCACAGAAGGACAGTGAGCTGCAATCGCCTCAGCTGCAGTCCAGGAGCAGAGCTGGCAAACACTGGACTCACCCTGTGAGGTGATTCCAGCTGGGAATCTCTGCCTGGACCAAGAAATGATAACAGTGAAAGGCAACAGGGGCTGAGTCAAAAATTTCCAACTATTTCAGGGGACAACATTATCAGTGAGTAAATTAATTAATTAATTAATAAATAAGGACTAACAGCAGCAGTTCACGAAATTTCCTGAGAAAATAAATTTTTGAGGACTTTTTTAAAACTACCCCAGGGCATTTAAAACCCACTTTTAATAAGCTCAAAATTAGGCAAGATTAGGAGTGTGCAGCCTTCAGCATTTCTGGATACAAACCACCAGGAAAACACTCTCCCTTCCATGACTTCCCCTTTTCCAGAGTCCTTTTATTCCCTGCACTGCAAACCAAACCTGAATCCCAATAATTTTCCTCTGTTAATCTGGTTTTATACTTTTTTTGGGTTTTTTTCTTTTAGCACTTAACTTCCTCCTTGGGACGAACCCCAGGGATTCTGCAACCTGCCTGATGCTGAAATATTCCCATTTTTCCAGCCAAATCCCTGCAGTATCCACAGGGATCATCCCACAGCGAGCCTGGCACCTGCCTGAGAGTCGGAATTTGTCTGCACAGCAGCTCAGGAGATGAAAGCAGAGCCACACAAAAGCTCAGGGCTGACTGATAGGAAATAATTGTAGGCAGAATTCCATGAGAGGAATTTATGTTATTCTATTCAAGGCACTTGTAGAGGAAGAGAATGCAAAAAAAAAAAAAAAAAAACCAAAAAAAACCACCCAGAATTTGATAAAATACAGGAATAATTGGCATTAAACCAATAAAAGACGTAAAAGGAAAACATGATAAAATTTTAATTATAATTGAGGTAATTCCTCTCATCTTTTCCTATCATATTTGGCAGTTCATGTAGAATATTTAGCAGTTTATAGAGAATACTTAGCATTTTATATAGAATATTTAGAAGCTTATATTGAGCATTTAGCTATTTCTATAGAGTATTTAGCTATTTATATGGCATATTTAGCTGTTTATATAGAATATCTAGCAACTTATATAGAATATGTAGCAATTTATATAGAATAATTAGCTATTTCTATAGCATATTTAGCAGATTATGTAGAATATTTAGCAAATTATAAAGAGTATTTGGCTATTTATATGGCATATTTGGCTGTTTATATAGAATATTTAGGAATTTATAAAGAGGATTTAGCTATTTCTATAGCATATTTAGCAGATTATATAGAATATTTAGCAATTTACATAGAATATTTAGCAATTTATATAGAATATTTAGCTATTTGTATAGCATATTTAGCAGATTATGTAGAATAATTAGCAACCTAATAGAGAATATTTAACAATTTATATAAAATCAGGAAGCCCCTGGAAGAGCTTACTCAGGAATATTTGTATATTTTTAGCATTTTATATGGAATATTTAGCAATTTATATAGAATATTTTAGCTATTGTATAGCATATTTAGCAGATTACATAGAATAATTAGCAACTTAATAGAGAATATTTAACAATTTATATCAAATCAGGAAGCCCCTGGAAGAGCTTACTCAGGAATATTTGTATATTTTTAGCATTTTATATAGAATATTTAGCTATTTGTATAGCATATTTAGCTATTTGTATAGCATATTTAGCAGATTACATAGAATAATTAGCAACCTAATAGAGAATATTTAACAATTTATATAAAATCAGGAGGCCCCTGGAAGAGCTTGCCTAGGAATACCCACCGACGGAGCAGCAGGAGGGATATTTTATGTCATCATCCCAAATCCATGCCAGCTTTGAGGGTTTCCTGCGTTTTCCAGCGAAGCCAAGCCCGGGGAGGAGGCACAGCTCCTGCTGAGAGCATCTGCAGCATCCCCTGGGAGAGAGCCCCGCTCTTAACTCCCTGCCCTGGCACTGCTGGCAGCCCCGTAAATGGGAATATTGTGGATTCACAGGGAATCACTGGAGCAGGGGCTCAGCTGGGATCACGTAGGCACAACTGGGCAATGAACAAACGGCCGTTTATACTGGATTTTTCCCCCGTTTTAACACGTGCCAAGGGATAAACCGTGGGTTTATTGGGTGTACAGATGTCCAAAATAGATTTTTATTGGGGTTAACAATACTTCATTGTTGGTGGGGAAGGAGTCCTGCCTCCAGACACACATTTCTGCTGTGAAGCCCGTAAAATTTCCACAGCAGATTTATAAAAACTCAACCAGGGACAACAAAGTGGGCAGGGAAGAGCCCAAATAGCAGCCCTGATGGAAAATGATGATGATTTGTAGGAACATATGGCCACAGAGGGATAAGGGCTCTGCTCCTCTCTGAGTAGGTCACACCACACCACAAAAAACACAGAAAATTTGCCAGGGGCAAAATGGGTCTAGGACAGGGGAAAAAAATAGGAGTTATTAACTTTGTAGGAAAAAAGATGGATTTCCAGCAAGTCTTGTCGTTCAAACTACCAAAAAAAAAATCATGGAACTCAAAATAGTCTTTAAAAAGTGGTGGCATAATCATATATATTTATTTGTGCTTTTGCTCTTGCTCTCCAATTTCACCACAAGGAGGGATTGTCAGAGGTAAAAATCTCTCCAAAGTGGCAAAGAGCCCCCAGAAATCCAACCTTGGCACCTGCTTTGGTGTTCCCAGAGAGCCAGGATCCCTTTCCAGAGGCAGATCCCAATCAGCAAAGCAGACACGGCACCTTTCACCCAGGGCTGAAATAACAGTTTGTTTTCGAGCTAAATGAGTCCATTTCCACTAAATAGGTCTCCCTGGGTGAGTTTTGTGGAGCCAGACCATCAGCAGCTCCAGCAGACGCTTCCAGCTCTCCCCAGGGCTCAGCTCAATTGACCCCAAGGACTCACTCTGCCCATCCCATCCCATCAACCTGACAGGCACGAGGAGCAAAACGGGGCAGGAAAAGGAGGGGGGTCAGAACTTCCTGCCCTCAGGTCCTAAAACTCATCTTGAGGGACGCCCAGCATTTATTGTTAGTGCTCCTTAAACCCCTTTTTTCATCCAGGCCGTGAGAAACTGGATTAACCAGCAAATTGTGGGATGCAACTTGGGTTTCCATTGGAAAAGCCCAGCCCTGCCGACGAGCAGAGCTGAAAGCAAATAATTTATTCAGTTTCCAAGCCCTGTTGTAACTTATCCTCTACTTTTACACCAGAGAGTGGCAGGAAATCAGCCCTGGAGATCAGACACGCGAGCGCCCAATAATGGAACCGGCGGATCGCTGACGCATAAATAAAGTTTTAGATTTACAGGGAACAAGCCTCCCACTGTAACGCGGCCAGGAGGACTTTTCAGATGTTTTTATGTCAGCACCTGGCCTAAAAAATAAATCCAGTGGGAATGGGAAGGGTTGGATTCCCTCCCTGCTGGCACCTCCTGGGGCTGTAGGGAGGCAGCGGGGTTAGACCCGAGGGCAAGCCTGGCTAAACCCCGTCCTTGGTGTTTGCATAACTAATGAGTGGATGTTGGGAATCATTTTGTCCCAGCGGTCCTAATGAGCTAAATCATTTTGGGATCGTTTGTCTCACCCAGGATTTGCTTCCAGCTCGTTCTGCCGCCGATCTGGTGGAGAAACCTCATCCCCACCCCTGTTCCCTCTCAGGGCTGAATCCTGCAAGCTCAGCACTGACCACAGCCAGGCAAAACCATCAAAATGTGCATTTTCCTGTGCTGCTTCCAGCAGCGGTCGCAGAGGGAAGGGCACCACTGGGTTTCCACAGCAGGAAAATAACGCACGGCTCTGAGATCCGCGGGATTCCGTGAGCTTGGAGCCAGCCTGACCTCCTGACACCACCAGCGCCAGACCTGAGCCAGCCTGGTCCTCCCATCTCGCTGCAAAATGGCTTTTCCACAGCAACAAAAGCAGGGAAAAATCCAGCACAGGTTGTTCTGAAGGTGTGCTAATAGCCACACCGGGGGTTTCCACCCACTTCCCACTGGGATCTCTGTGGTTTACAACAATTCCCATTGAACAAGCTGTCTCAAGCAACAGAATAATTATTTTTTATATAGAAAACGCATTTATTGTGCCAGTTCTGCCCACTGGAAGCTCCCAATCCATCAGCCCAGCAGCTGGTGTGGCCTGAAAATGAACCTTGAAGTGATTTTAAAAAATGAACCGCAGCCCGGGCTCCTGACACTGGAAAAAATCAACCAAAGTGATGGATATTCCTGCAGGGACTCCCACAATCTGGGCAGGTTTTCATACCTGCCCCTGTACATTGCCAAGTAAAAATTCCCCAAATATAGGAGAAATTACGTGGCTATAGAAAAGAATTATCCAGCTCATTGTATTGGCAAGTGATGTTTTGGAATAGAATGTAGTAATTATTAAGACATTGGTAATATTCCCTCCACTGAAGCAGGAAAGAGCACATACACTGGCTACAGCTGGAAGCACAGTTATCTATCTATGAAATTCATTTAATTTTTAATTTTTAATTTAATCCAAAGCTAGGCTGGGTGGGGCTTGGAGCAACCACTGGAAGGCGTCCCTGCCCACAGCAGGGATTGGAATAGGATGAGCTTTAAGATCCCTTCCAACCTAAAATATTCCATGATTTTTTTTGCGAGCAGCATTTTTAAATAGCAGAGAAGAAGATCAGGAAGCTCTTTAGCAGCAGCAGCAGCAGCAGCAGCACCGTGACTCTCTTTTACTCCCAACAAACAGAATTATTCCCTTTGCTTTCATTCGGAAAACAACTTGTGAAGAGCCCCATTTCCATGGAGAGGCTCTCAGAATTAAAATGAAAAGTAGCGATAACCACACTGGGGAGCGGGGCAGGACCAGCCCGCAGCGCCTCCATCCCCTCTCGGGAGCCAAAAACACCCGGGAACCCCCCCCTGTGGCTGGGACCCCCAAAAACCGGGAATCTGGGGGGAGAAGGGGGGGTTTGGAATGGAAGGGCGGGTTCCAAACACGGGGGGCTCCTGGAAAACCCCTCCGGCTCCCCCCGAGGCTCATCCCGGGATTCACCCCATGGGGAACCCGTTCTGCTCCGGGAGGGGAGCGAGGGGTCCCCAAATCCGGCTGGAATCGCCGAGCCGGGGCTGAGCGAGGGAAAAATGGACATTTTCCCCTGTAACCCCACACAGGCACGGGTTTGTTTTGCTAAGCACGTGTCAACCCGAGCGACTTCTCGACTAAAAAAAAAAAAATAATAATCTCTTTTTCCGCCGTAACAATGGAGAAAACAATAGAGAAAACAATAGGGAAAAGAATAGGGAAAACAAGACAGAAAAGAACAGGGAAAGGGGGTAGAAAGAAGCTGTTTGGGGGGGTTAAACAGAGACAGGGACGTACCTTTGCCGCACGGATTGTCCAGGCGCTGGCTCAGGGATTTTCCATCGCTCCCTCGGCGGCCGGGGCAGCCCGGGAGCCGGGAATGCGGGATCCGGGAATGTGGGATCCGGGAATGTGGGATCCGGGAGTGCGGGAGCCGGGAATGCGGGAGCCGGGAATGTGGGATCAGGGAGTTCGGGATCCGGGAGTGCGGGAGCCGGGAATGCGGGGTCCGGGAATGCGGGAGCCGGGAGTGCTGGAGCCGGCAATGCTGGAACCGGGAGTGCGGGATCCAGGGACGCTGGAGCCGGGAATGCGGGATCCGGGAATGCCGGATCCAGGGATGCGGGAGCAGGCTGGGCTCGCCTCCCTGCCGTGCCCGGCTCATGGAGCGGCAGTGCCCGCTCTGCTCCGCCGGCAAGGCGAGATTAGGATCTCCGGCGGGCAGGGAATTGTGCTGAGCTCCGGCTTTCCTTGGCGCTTCATTAAAAACGAGATTTTATTCCGGGCTGGTGTGGACAGATCAAACAATCAGCCGGTTATCCTGCTCGGCTGTGCTCCAGGACGGAAGGAGAAAACCCTATGGATAGCAGCGGATGAGTTCAACAGCACGGGGAGTGAGCAGCCGGGAAGGAGAGGAATCCTGCGAGCCGGGAGCGAGCACCATCCCGGAGCGAAGCACAAACGTTCCAGCCTGGGGAATCACCTCATTCCCATTTCTTTTTTTATTTTTCCTTTTTCCCCGGTTCTGCTTTGCTGCTGCCGAGGGTGACGGGGAGCCCCGGCTCGCTGCTCCAGCCGGGAGCGTCTCCCTCGGGCTGAATCAGCGGCTGATCCCGGCTCAGCGCTCCCCAAAGCTTCGCCCGAGCCAAACTGCGGCCGCCAGCCCGCGGGGACTCATCCGCTGCCAGCTCCCAGCCAGGTTCGCTCTCTCTGCTGCTCGCAGCTCTCGAGGACGGTGATGAGGTTTATCGCAGCCAAGTCACGTCTGTGTCCCGGCAGGCTGAGCTCGAAAAACCCCCACGTATTTTCCAGAGCGTGACATCACATCTCAGCTCGGCTAAGTGGCTTTTAGATAACAGGCGATGCCCCCTCCCTGAGAATTCCGAGATAAAAACGTCGAAGAAGGGCAGTTTGCGCACACAGGGCGAGGTTTAACAGCACAGCTTAATTCATTTCGGGACATTAATTAGTCATGCAGAAAGTATTCAAAACACCAAGTATTCAAACCACCTAGTATTCAAACCAGAAAGTAAATATTCAAACCAGCCCAAGCACCAATTCATAAAAAAGGCATTACTATGAAATCAGCCCCGGCTGCCGAGCTGCTCAGAAAGGCAGGAATTGCTCTTGGGAGAAGCTGCAGCTCCTCTCTCTCACTCGCAGCACACAAATCAGGGGGCACCACCGGTCTTTCCTGCTCCCTGCTGCTCCTGCTTCCCCTTCCAGTGTTTATGGGAAGAGCATCTCCAAAATGGAACCTCCCTCAGCCAGGTCTGAGATGTCCCTGACCTCGGGGTTGTGAGCGCTGCCTGCCACGCGTTCTCTCCTCTGCACATTTTCATTCATCATCACAGAACCCCAAAATGTCCTGAGCTGGAAGGGATCCACAAGGATCATCCTGCAGAGGATTCCCCCAGAAATCCTTCCTGAGAGCATTGCCCAAGCTGTTCCTGGAGCTCTGGCAGCCTTGGGGCTTTGCCCGTGCCCTGGGGAGCAGTTCCAGTGCCCCACAACCCTCTGGAGGAAAAACCTTTTCCCAAAATTTGCTCTGTTGACATAAACATTGATCACTCCCTGGAAAAGCTGCAAAGTCTGACTCAAACCGGTGAGTGGGAAAATTAATTAATTAATCACAATGAATCACTTAATTAATCTTAATTAATTGCAAAATTAATGAATTAATCACTTATTATTTACCTACATGGCATCTCGGAGATGCCCATGTTTTCCTCTTTGGATTAATAAAGCTTAAATGTTAATTTTAAAAATTTCTTAGGCTTTTGCATGAAAATTGCTGTGGAATCGAGCACTGAGTCAGGGTCAAGGACAGACCCCCTCAGTGTGTCCCAAAATTCAGATAAAGGCTGGAGGGCGGAGGACTTGAAAAAATTACTGAAATGAGGCCTAGAAGAACAAAGCAATGAATCAAAAGTTTTGGGAAAACCTTTAAGGGAACAAGGAACAAATCTCTGTGAGGGCAGGGAAGGATCCCAGTCCCTGCCCTGCTGCAGGAGCAGGGCTGGGGTGGTTCTGGAGCAGGAACTTCTCGGGCAGGAGATTTAAAAAGCAGATCTGGGTGTCAGGACTGAGTCAGGGCTGGGCGTGGAGGCCCAGAGCTCAGTGCTGAGCAGGCACTGGGATGGAGAGGGCAGGAGCTGGGAATTCCCTCTGGGAAAGAAGGAACAGCAGCCCCAGAGACTGCATTGGCATTGCTTGGGCCAAGAATTCCAGAATCCAGACTGGGTTGGGCTGGAAGAAACCCTAAATCCCATCCCATTCCAGCCCTGCCATGGCAGGGACACCTTCCATGGTCCCATTGCTCCAGCCTGGCCTTGGGCACCGCCAGGGATCCAGGGGCAGCCACAGCTGCTCTGGGCACCCTGTGCCAGGGCCTGCCCACCCTCACAGGGAAGAAATCCTTCCTAAAACCCAACTTAATCTCCCTTCTTTTAGTTGGAGGAAGCATCTCCCTGGATTTTATCAGGTGGCAGCTGTGGAAGTGGCTGAGGCACAGCAAATATTCAGTGGCTCACTACAGAGGGAGGTGGCAGCCAACCCATCCCAAAAATAGATGGGCAGGGAAAGGAATCTCCTTTCGGAGATTAGAAGAGTGGGGCAGACCCTGAGCATTGCTACCAGAGGGTGGAGACCCTCCTGACTCAGCTCAAATCATCCATCAGACCCAAAACCCTCACCTGACGAGCAGGATTTAATAACACACCCTAATTATCTCCATATTTATCCCCACAGATCCCATGAATAGAGCAGAACAATCTGTCTGCTGCTCTCAGAGCCTGTGAATCATCCCCACGAATCAATCAGAACAAAACAAGGAGCTTCAGTGAAAAGGAGCAGTGAGACAGCATCAGGAAGATGAAAAGTTGGACAGAAATCACAAAATCCCAACCCAGAATCGGGATTAGAAGAGCTGCAAGTCTTGGGGAAGGCCACAAAAGCCTTGTGGTCCTGCAGGGGGATTAGGAGGTCAAAATGTCCCATTGAGAAGGGGTTTAGATGGATCAATTTGTCCCATCAGGATCCACAGGAGCGAACCCCTCCCTGCCTGGGTGTGCATGCACAGAGATTTCAAACCTTTGTGGGAAGCCCCGTTGTGAAAAGAGCTCATAAAATCACGTCAGTCATGGAATAAATTGTGAATCCTTTTAAGACTCCCATACAGAGGGGAGGATTAAAGGAGTAATTGATGTCAAGCACTAAAAAAACAAAAAGCTGGGTGATTCTTTGGGAAAGGGATTTCTCTCTTCTCGTGAGGAGCAGCCGGGCCTCATGGGCTGAGTCTGAGCCCTGATTTGGGGTGTTTGGGGCAGCATTTACCAGAACAGCTCAGGAAGGGTTGGAACCCTGGTTCCTGCTGGGAATTTCAGCCTTTCTGTGCTGGGAATTTCAGCCTTTCTGTGCTGGCAGGCTCTGACCCCCAGGAGAACACTGCCTTGACCTGAGGCCGTGGGGAAGCTTCCAAAATGGAATGGTGGAACTGGGATTGTGGGTGTGCAGTTTGGATAGAAGTGTGTGATATCACAGGGTGGGAAACTCAGAGTTTAAGGGTTTAGAATACAGGAATAGATAGAGAGCAAGGTGGAGGGTTTAGGGTGGAGGCTGCTCCTTCTTTACCTTCTCCTTCTTCTTCTCATTCTTCTTCTTCTCCTCCTTTTTCTTCTTCTCCTTCTCCTCCTTCTCCTCCTTCTCCTCCTTCTCCATGGGTTTGGGTGGTTTTGTGTAATTGATAAAAAAGTCCCCATTTCAGGACATGAGTGATTAGTTATTGGGTTAAAACTGAAAATAATTGAGGTGTCATTTCTTAATTAGACAGTTTATCCTTAAAAGGCCTTGCAGAGGGAGAGATAAACCTCCATTTCTACTTTGTGAGAGTGAAGTGCTGCAGAACTCAGGGTTTGTGAGACTGTGACAGAGACAAGAACCAACAAACACCTGAGTCCCAACAAGAAATCCCATCTCACACATTTAACCCTGACCTTGCCAGAAAAAAAAGAAGCAAAGAACCCACAAGTGCGTGCTGGGGTGTCTCAAGCCAAGATGGGAAATCCTGCAGCACCAAAATCCAGTTATTAACAGCAATTGTGAACTCATTAATTTAAAAATATCCCATGAAAGAATGAGTGCTCAGAGAGGGCGATTCCAGCTCTGCTGATAACAAATCCTGGTGCTGTCCTGCTGCTGAGGGGACATCTGCTCCTCCAGGAATGCTCTGAGGGCTGTGGCTCTGCCCGTGGGCACCCAGTAAAAATAGATTTTCATTTCACACCTCTCCAGACGCTCCCTAACTGGCCAGGAATGAACTTCCCCAGTGTCTCCCAGCATCTGCAGCTCAGCCCTTGACTCCTGGGCCAGCCTTCAATGGTTTGCATTCATTTCTGGCTCGGGGTGCTTCATGAATGCTCAGCTCGTGGCTCAGCGAGATGAAAGCTGATTTTTTTAGCACAATCAGCTGCTGGAAATGATTCCTCAAATTCCCCATAAGCACCGGGGAAAGAGCTAAACTGGGACTGTAATAGTTTCATTCTGCTTTCACCAGATTTAGTCTAGCCCAGCACAAAGCTGGGCTTTATCTGTGCCTCAGATTTATCTGTGTCTCAGATCAGTAATTCTGCTGTTAAGTAGAACTTTTTATTACTATTTATAGCTCTCCACTATCAGCATCAAACAGAGCATGTCTGACTAAATGAAATTTTGCTGTACCCTCATTTTTAAAAGCCTTCTGCCACTTTTAATCCCATTTAAACCTTTGCTGAAGCAAAGAGCACCCAGCATTTGGTGTTTCTGGAAGAACAGTTTGGTTATTTCAGGTAGTCCCTGAAGGGGGAAGAATTTTCCTCAAACTTTTGGATTTAGACCAAGATTTTGGAGCACAAAGCACCTTTGGGCTGGGAGAACTGGGGCTGGGTGTTGGAGCAGCCCTGAGGAGAAGGATTTGGTGGATAAGAGGATGGATATGACCCAGCCCTATGTGCTAATGGAATCCCAGAAATCCCAGAGCTGCATCCCGGGATTTTCCAAATTGTGGCCCTCCAGGCATCCCCTAATTTCTCCAAACCTCAGGAACTGAGGTGTTTGTGTGCCGACCCCAGGGAGCATCACCAAGACCCAGCAGTGCCAGCAAGAAAGAGCCCAAAACTGACATCAAAATATTAAAAATTCGCATCCAAGAAACGCCGTCAAAACATTGAGTTCGGACACTTGGGGCTCAAAATTCCCCACCAAAACTCCACCAAGGGAAGTCCTTTGGGAGAAGATCCCATAACAACCTGGAATGGAGGTGAATCCTGAGCTTCTGGTTGATTTACAGGGAAATTGCAAACGTGGGGTTGAGGTTCCTGCATGCCCAAACAGTCCTGGGTTTCACCTGGAATTAGTGACATAATTAACAACATTTCATAACCTTCCACTGAGACTCACAGCCAGAAGGAGCAGTTTAAAGGCTGAATTTTCCAGTCCTGCAGAAGGAATGAAAGGAAAAGTCTGTGGTGTTGCTGGTCTCCAGCATCTGACTGCTTTCCCAGTAGTAAAACTGGGAACGCGTTATTAAATCCCAGCATTTTAGGAAGAACGGGATAAACTGGGAATTCCTGTCTCCCTCATTTCACTTCCTGGCTTAAGAATCATTTGAACAGGGGAAAAAATCCGATAATTATGAATTCTAATTCTATCCAGCTTAACACCCCAGCAAAGCACCTCGAAAGTAACAGGATTTCAGCACACCCCTTAATTTTCCATAATTCCCAAAACCAATTCCTCTTGGACATCCCTGTGAGAGAAACTGGGTGATAGAACAAAACTTAACACATCTCTAGTTCAATTTTTAAAAAAATTAATACCCCAAATAAACAAGGAAATATCCCAGGGAAGAGTGAGGTAAGAAAGATGGGCAGGTGAAGGAAAGTTGGAGGGGAAAAATAGGAATATTTCAAGGGCAGAGGGGCAACATAACAGGGAGAAACAACTCCAGGCTGCCCAAAGAAGGTGTGGGAACGTGGAAATGTTCGAGGATGGGAGGTGGAGGTTTTGAGGTGTGTGGTCTGTTTGAACAACACCCCACAATTTCTAAACTCCACTCCTAATGTGCCCAAGGAGAACAAGATTTCAGCCAACAACTCCCAGGGTGTTTTTCCTGCTCTGCCAGGCTTTGCTGGGCCAAGAAGAAAATTCCAGAGGCAGGGACTGAGTGTAGAAACTCCAGCTGTGAGACCTTTTCCTGGATGGAAAATGCTCCACGGAAGGAGCACCACTCTTGGAGCAGCAGCAGCTGGAAAAAGCATGGAATGAAGAATTAAAAAAAAAAAAAAAAAAAAAAAAAAAAAAAAAGCTAATTAATGGTGTAAAAAGGGGTTAATTGTAAAAAGGGGTTAATTTTTTTTTTATTTTTTTCCCCACATCCTTTTTTTTTTGCCAAAGAAGGAAGACAAATGACAGGAATGCAAGAGACCCTGCTTGCCTCTGATTGTCTGCCAGGAGCACCAGGGCTTTAATTCCTGGAGTGGAAATTAAGAAGGAGCCTAAGGAGAGGTGGGGTTGGAGGCTCTGTGGAATTTCTGGTGGAGAATTTGGAATGAAGTCGATGCCCTCATATTCCAGCCACTCTTCCTCTCAGATGGGCAGAAAAATGTAAACACCAGAGAGAGCTCCTAAGGGGCTTGGGACAACTTTTGGGGGTTTCTTGCTGGCTTTCCTCTTTCCACCTGGAATTGAAGTATTCCAGCAATAAAATTCAATTAGCATCACCCACAGCTGTGGATGTTCCAGCCCTGGGAGTGTCTCCAGGGCCGGGTTGGACAGGGTTTGGAGCAACCTGGGATGGTGGAAGGGGCTCCTGCTCATGGCAGGGGTAGAGTGGGATCAGCTTTAACTTCCCTTCCACCCCAAACCACCCCGGGATTCTGTGATAATAAAATAAACATATCTAATTGTCCCCTGTCATTAAATTCCATCCACATTTTCTTTGAGATTAATTTAAAAAAAAGAAAATAAACAAAAGAAAGAGGAAAATCCATTGGGAAATCCTTTGCACCTCTTTTAGAGTTAAGATGTGAATGGTCCAAACTGACATCTGTGCTCTTCCTACATTCTCAAAAGACATAAAAAGCCTCCCTTGCTGATGATATCAGCTGGCTTTGAAAGCCCACAGCAGATTTATTATTTCCTTTGGAAAAAAAATGCACTTTGTTCTTCCTACGAGATCATCCCCACCAGCTCCAGCGTGCCAAAAGAAGCTGCTTTGGGAAGAAGCCAAGAAGATGGAGACAAAGTGGGGGACCCCAAGCACAGACTATTTATGGGCCAGGGGAGAAAATCTTGGTGCAGTTTTGGATGTCTGCACTTGCTGTGAGTTAATGAGAAAGCTCCAGAGGTCTCATTAAGAGATGCCACCCCATGATCCCATCTTCGTTTCCTTCATTTTCCTTTAAGCTGCTCCCAAGCCGGCTGAAAAGGGATCTTTGTGAGAGAGGACGAGATAAACTTTGGGAATTTGAAGGCAGAGATGGCCTGGACAGATTTGATGCAGTCATTTCGCTCTCGTGGTGGGAACTGATGGTGGCAGAGCTCTGAAAGCCCAGCTGTGCTTCCCTCCTGCTGTTCCAGCATCTCTTTGGGATGAGCAGAGAGTTCCTGGGATACAAATGCAGTGATCCAGGAGTGCTGGAGTCCCCGTCCCTGCAGGGATCTCAAACCCACGTGCATGTGGCACTTGGGGACACAAGTGGTGGCCTTGGCCGTGCTGGACTCAAGGACCTCAGGGGGCTTTTCCAGCCTGGAAGTTTCTGTGGCTGAAGTGATGCAATCCAGGCTGAGCTCCTGCCAGGAGCTTCCCCAGCAGGGCTTGGTCCCAGATCCCGTGGCCGTTCCCTTTTCCTCACTCACTCCTGGGATCAGGACATGGAAATCCCCCCACCCCTCCCAGGAAATGGGCAGGGACACCTCCCACTGTCCCAGGCTGCTCCAAGCCCTGTCCAGCCTGGCCTGGACCAGGGATCCAGGGGCAGCCACAGCTGCTCTGGCAATCCCAGCCCAGCCAGGAATTCCCAATCTCCCATCCCTCCCCACCCTCTGGCAGTGGAGCCATTCCCAGTGTCCTGTCCCTCCATCTCTTTTATATACACACAATATTATATAACACATGAACTATATCTATAACAACAACTTCACTTTTTTTTCCCCTTAAATGAGTAGCAACTTCCAGGGAATTTCAAACGAGAGTTGTGGCATTGCAGCTGTCCCAAGGAATCCTCTCATCTACCAGGTGAGCAGGCAACATGCAGAAGGATTTCTAACCAAGGATAAACACAATTTCTGCTCCATAAACACAATTTCTGCTCTCTGCTCCCTCCCCAGGACCCTTTCGTGTCCCGGGCACGGAGCCGAGCTGTCTGCTCCTCACAGAAACCAGAGGAGCTGGAAAATTGCATCAGGGCAGAGATAAATCCTCACCTGGGAGAAGCAGGGATCCCCAGGAGCAGGAGGAATGCGAGATGAGATCTCCCACAAACGCTCCCCGATAGTAACTGGGCAACACACGACCTGCACAATCCACTGAAATCCAGCCCTCGCCCTGCAGAGGATTTGCAAAAGTGCTGCTTTCCCAATTTTTTTTTTCCTCTTGGAATGCACAGATATCTTAAAAGAATCCTAAATGTGCTTTTTGTGGTTCTTCCTGCAAAATGAAAAATTCAGATTTAATTTTTTTTTTTTCAAATCTTCGCTACGAATCTCAAACGGTGAATATGATTTATTGCTTCCTTGGAAGTGGAAACCTGTGGGAGTCAACCCCCTTTTCACACTTTTTCCTGCTGATAATTTTCTTTGGCACGTTTTCAAGCTCATTAGCTGCCACTTGAATGATCCCGTTCCTAAAATAGCCCAGTGGAAACTCATTTTCTCCGGACTATTTTCATCCCAGAAAAACTTTCATCACCGAGATGACTTCATTGCATGGAAAACAGAGAGGCTGAAAAAACAATTCCCTGTTCAAGGATCATGAATGCTCAGGCAGACAGCAGGAGCCGTGGCTCAGGAATGGGAGAGGCAAGGATTTTAATCAGGAATGGGAATGAGATTGGAAATGGAAATGTCCCAGGCCAGGTTGGACAGGGCTGGAGCAGCCTGGGACAGTGGAAATGTCCCTGCCATGGCAGGGGTGGCATGGGATCAGCTCTAAGGTCCCTTCCAGCCCATTCCATGTTCTCAGCGTGGTTTTGGATTGGGATTCAATCCAGTTCAAGAGGAACAGACTCACTGGAAAGGGAGAAAAGCTCTGGTGATCCTGATCCTCCCCAATCCCGTCAGCCTCACATTCCTCCTGTGCTTTTCCCTGTTTCTCCTCCCTGTCCTGCTCCCCAGAGCCTTCTGCCCTGCAGACACCCCCATCCTCCCACTCCATGGATAATTCAGGGCAGGAAAGAGACAAAGGGGCTCAGCCAGCAGAGAAGGGAAAACACCAGAGGGAGGGAGAAGAAAGAGCAGAGCTCAAACCTCACAACGCCAGAGAGAGGCCCAAGGGTGGGAGCTGCTCAACCCACGGACATTTCCTGACAGAATCAAAGCTCCCTCAAGGCTGGAAGGGTCCTCAAATGTTGCCCCCCTTAAAGGGAGACAATCAATTCAGCCTGGGCACAACAGATTCATGGAATGGGTTGGGTTGGAAAGGACCTTGAAGCTCATCCCGTTCCTCCCCTGCCATGGCAGGGACACTCCCCAGCATCCCAGCTTCCTCCAAACCCCATCCAGCCCAGCCTTGGACACTCCAAGAACTCCTCAAACCAGGCTTTGAGAGACCTCGACAAGGATCAGCAGTCCCAGCCCTTTTGCAGGGGTGCAGGACACTCCAAGCAGTGTTTGGGAGTTCTGACTTGTTTTTCCAACCCATTAGTGAATAATTTATCTTGTTAATCTGAAAGGCTGGAAAGAGATCACTGTCTTAAAGATTAATGGCAGAAACTGGAGGGGGGGAAGGGGAACATGAAACAAAATTCCTTCAAGAGCAATTTGCTCATGCAATATGATTTATGGCTGATATTATATCAGTGAGGGAATTTATGGAGGTGTTCTTGCAAGATTTAGGAGTCAATCCTATTTTCCTGGACCAAGCAGGGGGGCATTGTAAGAGAGGGAGAGGTTGTCCCATAATCAAACCCTGCTCACGTTTGCAGCACCTGCGAATCAAAAAATCCTTCCCTCAGCCTGAGCTGATTTATAGGTGAAGGTTTTGGTGAGTGTTGAAAACCCTTTACTCCAAAAATCCCCTGGAAACTGCCAGTGAACTGTCAAAGAGGGGCTTTTATTCCTCCCTTTAGTTTGTAAATTAGGCTCTGACCAAGCCCAGTCTCTGCAAAGCCAGAGCCTGTGCTTAGCAAAGCTGGTCTTAACTGAGCACAAACTTCCCGTGGCAAGGAATTCCATGGGGAAAGGGGAAAGAGTTCCTCCCGTTCCCGCAGGTGTGTGAGCCCCAAACCTGCAAACAGGGAGGAAATCCTCATTCCCACGGGATTCTGGAACTCGTCCCTTCAGGATGCAGCCGGGATTTCCCAGGGATAGGGAAGGCAGAGGTGGTGCCACCATCCAGAGTGACATCAGGAGCTTTGGCTCAGTGACACCCGCAGGAATCAGACCCCAAATGGGAAGGGGTGGAGCGAAAAGCTGCTCGGAAGCACAAAGGATTAACACCAATATCTAGTGGTCCAATTATTGAATACTATTAAATATTAAATTATCTGTTAAATACTTTAAATATATTCAGTGCAACACATTTACATTGTATATAATATATTTATGTATCTGATTCTATAAAATGTATTTCATGTATCTGATTTTCACTGAGGAAATGGCATAAACAGCCAGCAGCGGGTCTTGCTTCCCTGGAATGAAAAATGCAATTTCTCCCCCCAAAATCCCTTTTCCTCTATAACTGTGGAGCAGAGCCCAGCCCTGATTTCCCCTTTCATCATTTCCAGCCTCTTCAAACCCATTTTCAGTCCCTGAAGCCAGCATGAATGACACCATTGTTGCCCCCTATCAGTGCCCAACGCTAGGGTTACAGCACTTTGGGAAATCAGCAGCGTTGGGACCAGCCCTCCTCACCAGGAGCAGCTCTGGGGGGGCTTTAAAGGCATTCCAGGGTATAAATAAATACATAAAATAAATAAATATCATGTGCTATTGATATTGGTATTTTTCTGTCTAATATTTGTTTATTTGTTTTATATAATTTCTATAATTTCTAGAAATTTCTATAAATTATAGAAATAATTTCTATAATTTCTAGAAATTATTTTATTATTTATTTCTTATTTCTCATTTATTTTATTTATTTATAGTAATTTATATTATTATATAATAATATATAAATAAGATCATATACAATAAAAAGAAAAATTATTTAATCTCTAATTAGAACTAAAAATGCAGATTTGGAGTGTCTGGGCAGAAGGAAAAACACAATATATAAATTATATAAAGATATAATTTTAAAATATGTGTTGTTTATATTTTTATAATATAGATTTATTTTATATAATTTATATAATTTATGTAATATTTATTTATTATTTTAGTTTTATTTATTATTATTTATATTATTATATAATAATATTTAAATAAGATCATGTACAATATAAAGAAAAATTATTTAATCTCTAATCAGAACTAAAAATGCAGATTTGGAGTGGCTGGGCAGGAGGAAAAACAATATATAAATTATATAAATATATAATTTAAAAATATTATGTGTTGTTTATATTTTATTTATAATACTGATTTATTTTATATAATTTATATAATTTATGTAATTATTATTTTATTTTTATTTATTTATGATTATTTATATTATTATATAATAATATTTAAATAAGACCATATATAATATAAATAAGATAATATATAATATATAATATATAGAAAAATTATTGAACCTCTAATTAGAACTAAAAATGCAGATTTGGAGTGGCTGGGCAGGAGGAAAAACACAATATATAAATAATATATAAATTATATATAAATTATATAAATATATAAATTAAAAAAATATGTGTTGTTTATATTTGTATTTTTATAATATTTATTTTAATATAATTTATATGATATGTATCGTTTATTTTTTATTATTTCTTATAATTATTTATATTATATAATACTAGAAATAAAATAATATATATAATATAAAGAAAAACTATATAATCTCTAATTAGAATTAAAAATGCAGATTTGGAGTGGCTGGGCAGGAGGAAAAACATAATATATAAATTATATATAAATCATATAAATATATAAATTTAAAAATATTATGTGTTGTTTATATTTGCATTTTTATAATATGTATTTTTTAATATAATTTATATAATATTATCGTTCATTTTTAATTATTTAATTATTTCTATTACTATATAATACTATAAATAAAATAATATATATAATATTATCGTTCATTTTTAATTATTTATTTCTATTACTATATAATACTATAAATAAAATAATATATATAATATAAAGAAATAATATTTAATCTCTAATTAGAATTTAAAATGCGGATTTGGAGTGGCTGGGCAGGAGGGAAACCACAATGAATTCCCTGCACACGAGCATCCTTCCATGGGCTGAATCTCCTGGATCCATGGAGTTGGGATAACAATGGGAACACTGAGGGATCCAGGCAGGAAACACAGAGCCATTGAGGGTCCCGTCCTCCCAGAGTCCATTCCTGCTCTCTTAGATTTCAGCAGATAGGGGGAAAAGTTCAGCAAATTTGATGTAATTGCCGTGCACTTTGCAGCTCCAGTTCCAGGCAGGTGCCTGTCCCAGGAGCAGGGTGACATCCAGCCCTGCCACCCCCTGACCTTGGATTGCAACATCAAAAAAAAAAAAAATTAAAAAAAAAATCAAAATAAAAAAGAATTCGAATTCACCCCTTTCTTGGTATTTTATGGGATTTTTGGGTGAAGCTGGTGTTGTTTCACGGGGGCTGGGACAATCAGGGGCAGGAGGACAGAGCCAGCCGAGCTCTTCACGTGGCACAAATTGCTCTGGGTTTCTTTGGCAGGAATTCCGTGTTCCTTCCCTTTGAACCCAGGCAGGATCAGCCATCAGCTTAAACCCCTCCAAAACCTGCTCTTAATGCACCTCTGACAGCTTCAGCAACAAAACCATTCAGATTAATAGAAATTATGATGGTTTTGGTTCTCTCTGGGCAACATTTCTGATTTTCCTCCCTATTTACAGACCACGGGCCAGCCTGGAAATGTGGATTTGGTATTTTTTGGGGGTTTTAAGGTTGCTGTAAAATATAAACTGCAGCAACTTCAAAATTCAACCCTGTTTGGTGTTGAAAGTGAGGGGAATGTCAGTCACCCCCTCCCTTCTCTAGTTCACAAAGGACATTTTGGTCCTTTACTGTCCCAGAATTAAAATTTTTAATGCCAGGGATTACACAAAACTGGCTGGGATGACCAACATGTCCAGCTTAGCCCCTGGTTTAATGATCTTAACATTTTTTACATTATTATTTATTTTATATTTATTTATAGATTATTTCTATACTGTATTTATATATTTTTATCTATTTTATAACTATTATATATTATAATCTATTTTATAACTATTATAGTTATTTATGTTCTTAGATTTAAAAGATGTCTGATATTTATCTACTTGTTTAATTATCATCTCTATTATTAACATTTTAACGTTATTCTTTATGAACAGTTTTAACACTGTTAACATTTATAACATAAAATTACATTTATAATTGTTAATTAAAGCAGGCTCATTGCCTTTGAATATATCCCGTCTGACACACAAATATTACCTTAGAGAGAGCAAATATAGAGATAATTACTGCAGGAGAAAAATGAGAATTACCCAAACATTCAAACCACTGATTTTAGGGTTTTTTCCACAAAACCTTTATGAGAAGAAGTTTTTCCAGAGGTTCAATTACTGCTTAATCCTTGGGAGTACCAGGAATTTAAAAAGCTGGATCTGGACACTAGGGCAAGATAAGGTTTGATGTTTTTAACTCTGGTGAAATCTGGTTAAACGGACCAAAAATCCCAAATAAAATCCCATAAAAGAGGCACAAAATAACACCAGGACTTGTAGTTTGGAGAAACAAATGGGATTTAAAAAAAAAAAAATTGTTCTATTTTAATTTATCATTTTTACCTGCAGAGGCATTTCCTGGTGAAAAACCAAAGCAAGCCATGAGAATAAAACAAAAATAGAAATTTTTCCCCCCCTCCAAAGTGGTTTTCATTACAACCCTCCCAGTTTATGTTGTGAAGTTTGGGGTTTTTTTTGGCAGATGGATCCTTTTGCTTCACTTGCTGAGGGAGAAGGAAACCTGAGAGTTTTTAGCCTGAGGCCCCACATTAATTCTTCCCTTTCTGAGAGATGTTGGCCTCCAGCTTTTGGCCAGGGAAAAAAGCGGGATAAAGGCCACGTGTCCTTTGCATGTATGGCTTGGGATTTGGGAAACAGAGCCCACAGAACCAAAAAGAGCCTAAAAAGGGCCTTAAAATGGCCTAAAAACAGCCAAAAAAGAACCTGGATAGAGCCTGAAAAGGGCCTAAAAAGAAACTGAAAAGAGCCTGAAATGAGCCTAAAAAGAGCCTGGAAAGAGCCTTAAAAGAGCCTTAAAAGAGCCTGGAAAGAGCCTGGAAAGAGCCTGGAAAGAGCCTGGAAAGAGCCTGGAAAGGGCCTGGAAAGGGCCTGGAAAGGGCCTGGAAAGGGCCTGGAAAGGGCCTGGAAAGGGCCTGGAAAGAGCCTGGAAAGAGCCTGGAAAGGGCCTGGAAAGGGCCTGGAAAGGGCCTGGAAAGAGCCTGGAAAGAGCCTGGAAAGGGCCTGGAAAGGGCCTGGAAAGGGCCTGGAAAGGGCCTGGAAAGGAGCCTGAAAAGGGCCCAAAAAGGGCCTTAAAATGTCCTGAAAAGGGCCTAGAAAGAGTCTAAAGACAGCCCAAAAAGAAACTAAAAAGAGCCTAAAAGAAGTCAGAAAAGAGCCTAAAGAGAGCCCAAAAAGAGCCTAAAAAGAGCCCCAAAAGGGCCTTTAAAGGTCCTGTAAAGGGCCTAAAAAGAGCCTAAAAGGAGTCTGAAAAGAGTCTGGAAAGAGCCTGAAAGGAGCCTAAAAAGAGCCTGAAAAAAGCTTGGAAAGAGCCTAAAAAGAGGCTGAAAAGAGGCTGAAAAGAGTCTAAAACGGGCCTTTAAAAGGCCCTTAAAAAGGCCTGGAAAGGACATAAAAAGACCCTGAAAATACCTTGAAAAGGGCCTGAAAATAGCTTTAAAAGAACCTGGAAAATGTTTAAAAAGGGAGTGAAAAGAGCCTGAAAAGAGCATTAAAAGAGCCTGAAAAAGAGCCTAGAAAGAGGCAGAACAGAGCCTGAAAAGGGCCTGAGAAGGGCATAAAAAGAACCTGGAAAAGGTCTAAAAAAGGAAGTGAAAAGGGGCCTGAGAAGGGCCTGAAAAGAGCTTGAAAACAGCCCCAAAAGAACCTAAAAAGAGCCTTAAAAAACCCAAAAAGAGCCCAAAAAGAACGTGCAAGGATTTCCTTGGGTTTCAAAGGTGCCTTCAGCCCCATCATAACAACAACAACAATAAAAAAAACCAGATAAAAAATGGGAATAATCAATCATCACATGGGAATGAGGCGCAGAAAGGAAGGGAATGAAGACCAGGAGAGTTCTGGAGCCTCCATCATGAGGGAGCTGCTCTGGGATGAGGCACCCAGATGGACCCAAAGATGCCTGGAATGGTGATCAGGCTCCATTTCAGCAGCACTCTGCATATTTATGGGAGCTTTTCCCTTTTTTTATCCATCAGATTATCCTTTTATCCACACCACTGATACCCTTCTCCAAACAGTTACTCTTCACCTATATTTTTTTTTTTCAACAGTAAAATAACAAAAAAAAAAACCCAAACCCACTGAAATCCAGCCACTTTTACTATCTCCAAATTCATCTGGATTGAGGGCAGAGAGATTTACAGGACTGATGGCAGCCAGGGCCGGGGGTCACACGGGAGAGCTCTGGAATTCCTCGCCCTAGGACAGCAAATTCCACGGCAGCTGCAGGGAGCTGAGGGGTAATGACAGCTCTGCAAGGGCTGCTGACAGATGGGAATGGTCCTGCTGCCTGTGCCAGCGTCCTGCTGCCAGCAGGAATTCCCCTGCACGAGCATTTTCGGGAGTTAAGGTGTCTCTGGAAGCAGCAGCAGCAGCTGCACTCTCTGCTCCTCTGAGATCCCAAACTGGGATGTGCAGACCCAGATCCTAAACTGGGATGTGCAAACTCAGATCCTAAACTGGGATGTGCAAACCCAGATCCCAGTCACAGCCGGGCCCTACAAACCCAGATCCCAAACTGGGATGTGCAAATCCAGATCCCAAACTGGGATGTGCAAACCCAAACTGGGATGTGCAAACCCAGATCCCAAACTGGGATGTCCAAACCCAGATCCCTGTCACAGCCGGGCCCTACAAACCCAGATCCCAAACTGGGATGTGCAAACCCAAACTGGGATGTGCAAACCCAGATCCCAGTCACAGCTGGGATGTCCAAACTCAGATCCCAGTCACGACTGGGACTTACAAACCCAGACCCCAAACTGGGATGTGCGAACTCAGATCCTAAACTGGGATGTGAAAATCCAGATCCCAAACTGGGATGTCCAAACCCAGATCCCAAACTGGGATGTACAAACCCAGATCCCAAACTGGGATGTGCAAACCCAGATCCCAAACTGGGATGTGCAAACTCAGATCCTAAACTGGGATGTGAAAATCGAGATCCCAAACTGGGATGTCCAAACCCAGATCTCAAACTGGGATGTACAAACTCAGATCAGTCATAACTGGGATGTCCAAACCCAGATCCCAAACTGGGATATGCAAATCCAAACTGGGATGTCCAAACTCAGATCCCAGTCACAACTGGGATCTACCAACCCAGATCCCAAACTGAGATGTACAAACTCAGATTAGTCATAACTGGGATGTGCAAACCCAGATCCCAATTACAGCTGGGACTTAAAAACTCAGATTCCAGTCACAACCGGGACCTACAAACTCAGATCCCAGTCACAACTTGGACCTATAAACCCAGATCCCAAACTGGGATGTGCAAACCCAGATCCCAAACTGGGATGTACAAACCCAGATCCCAGTCACAGCCGGGCCCTACAAACCCAGATCCCAAACTGGGATGTGCAAACTCAGATCAGTCATAACCGGTATGTCCAAATCCAGATCCCAAACTGGGATGTGCAAACCCAGATCCCAAACTGGGACGTGCAAATCCAGATCCCAAACTGGGACCTACAAACCCAGATCCCAAACCGGGATGTGCAAACCCCGATCCCAGTCACAGCTGGGCCCTACAAACCCAGATCCCAGTCACAGCTGGGCCCTACAACCTCTCCCCTTCCCAAAGCTCTTCCCTCCCTGTCCCAGGCTCAGTTTCAGGTCCCACTTGGATTTGTTAAATGTTTAAACCTGGGCAAGCCGAACTTTTAAACCTGGATTTGCCAAACTTTTAGACTTGGATGTGTCAAATTTTTAAACCTGAAGTAAGCCCTGATATCCTGGTGGGGTTGTGGGAATTCACAATTTCAAAAAAAAAAAAAAATTAAAAATTCAGTTTATTCTTTCCCTTGACTTGAGTGGAGAGCAGCAGAGCATTTCCTCAGAGATAATGTGAAAATCAAATTAAAGCTGCTCAGCCACGGTGACCAAAACTCATTAACAAAACGTGCCTTTCACCAAGATTTTGAATTTTTAAACCAAATTTGAGGAAGTGCCAAGGCAAAGACAGGAGCCAGCCTTGATCCTGAAATGATCCCAAAAATCAGGCTGGGATTTGCATTATCCCAACCCAGGCAGGGATTAATTAAGGATAAATTAATAATTAGGACAGTAATTAATCCTGACCCCACAACTTTGAGAGGTGAGACGTGACCCACAAACCTAAAACTGGCTTTCCTGCTGTAAAACAAAACATTAATTATATTACATCTTTCATTTCTGACTTTGGTATCTCATCTAAAAAAATTTGAAATTAAATTTAAATAATTTGAATTTTGAAATTATTTAAAAAATATTTAATTTCCATGCTTTTTTCAGAAATTCTCCCCACTTTTTCTTGTCCCAAATATATCCCAACACCATTAATAAGAAGGAAGTGAACCATGAACAGGATTTAATTTAACTTCTTTCATCTCTTTCCATTCATGCCCTACTTTCTCCATCAGTGTCAAAAATTCCTTCCATAGAGAAAAAAAAAAACAGGCACAAAAAAACCCACAAAACACTAAAAAAAATCTTGTCAGGAACTCTCCCAAAAAAACCGACCAACCGACCAAATATATTATTATTATTATTATTATTATTATTATTATTATTATTATTATTATTATTATTATTATTATTATTATTATTATTATCTTTCCTCTGGAGGTTTTGTGGTTTCCATGTTTTTTTTATTTCCAGAATATTTATGGATACTGGAAGTCCCCACTGCTCTTCACTGTGCTGTTAAATCAGAAAATGAGGTTAAAACCAACCCAAAAAGGGGTAAAAAGGGAAGGAAACAAAGAAAAAAAGAAGCAAAAACTAAAATTTAAAAAGAAAGACATAAAAAAAGGCGAGGAAAGAAAAAACATAAAAAAATATTTAAAAGCCACCAAAAAAATAACAGTAAAAAAATTTGAGATGTAAAAAATAAAGAATTTGAAAATCATCCCCAAAAAATTAAAAACTACAAAAAGAAAAAAAAAAACCTTTAAAATTCTCCAAGATAAATATAAATTATAAAAGTCCCAAATTATTTTTACAGTCCATAAAAAATAAATATATATAAAAAACTAAAAAAAGACGAAGATAAAGAGCGCAACTCCCCTCACAAAATTCAAAAATAAAAATCCCCAACAACTCACACTGAAATTGGGACAAATTACCCCAAATTAACTTTGTGAGGTGACCTTCAAACCCTTAAATCACTTCTCTTTTAAACATTCAAAAATAATTATGAATATTCAATATATTTTTTCTTTTCTGTTTTCCCACTCTCTCCCCCCAACCTGCACCTGCTTTTTCTGCCTCCCCTTGATGCCAACAGCAAAATAAATGAGATTTCTTTTTATTTTCATTAAAACACTACAAAACTACAATTAAAATTGTTTTAGCCACGATTCCAGCAATCAGAGTTTTTAAAAAACGCAAATAAAATTAAGTTTTCTTCAAGCTTCCTGGGCACTGAGGGTCTCTAAGAGGATAAATCACCCTAAAAAGGGAGGGTAAATATTCCCAAAAATAATCCTGGAATCAAAGAAAATCATCATCGAAGAAAACAATATTTAAATTATGCAGAATTAGGGCAGAATTCAACTTAATTTAAGATTTTACCAAGCAATATTTGTCACCAAAAACGTTCTCTACCAGAAAATATTTGAATATTTTTTTATTAAAAGTGCCATTTCTGGAGAAGATTTAAAGGAGCTACACAGCAATAAGAAAACATCCAAACACTGAATAATGAAGAATTTATCAGGATTTAAGTTTTAAAAATAAACCTTCTATAGGCTGTCCAGTGCAAAGTAAATAAAAATCATATTACATACACATATATATCATAAAAAATACATTTAACTGCACAAATGGATGGATTTGCCATTACTTCTGAATTATTTTCAGGTTCAAAAATTTATGGATTTACAGAAACACCATTCCCAAAGTTTAGGGGTGGATTTAGGCAATGAAAAATTGAATATATTTAAATTACTACATCTGTGAACCCAAAGTGAGATAAAGACATGACTGAAAATTGGTTTTATCAAGAGAAAATTGGAACATATTTAAATTACAACATCTGAGAACCTGAACTGAGATAAAGAGATCACTGAAAATTGGTTTTATCAAATGAAAAGCTGAACACTTTTAAATTACAACATCTGTTAATTTAAATTACAACATCTGAACCCAAATTGAGACAAGGACATCACTGAAAATTTGTTTTATCAAATCCACCAATACTTTTTAAAGTTCTTCAGACAGAGATCTGAAAATTCTGATACCTGAAAATATTTAATATAAAAATTCTGCCATAAATTAAGGTCGGATTTCTGTACAGTCATTAATCCTGCTAAAAATATGGTGAATTTTAATACTATTTTCTTAGCACGTTTTCCTACAAAATCTGCATTTAACATCAAATCCAAGCAAGGTTTTCCATAAAAAAAAGATGAAGCAAAGGGAAAAACTGAAATGCCCTCCTAAATTCCATATTTCTTCTACCATGTGCCTTTTTGCATTGCATTAAGAGCATTTGCTTATTCAATTCCCCACTAAAAATAATCCCAAACTTTGCCATAACAAAGGGATGGATGCATCCCAATGATTACAGCTCATCCTCAATATCCTCCACTCTTGGAATCCTAAAATTCTGATTTTCAAACATAAAACCCAAGATCAAATCCTTTCACACGCCCAGGTGGCATCCTTGAACCTTCAGTTGATTTATTGGGGTTTATCCCAAACAATTCTTTCCCAAAAGCAGAGGGATTTTATGAGGCTTAAAGTCTTCGTTTCAGAATCTCTTCACTTTCCAGAGAGGGGAAAAAAAAATATTCGACAGAGGGGACAAAACCCTCCTGAAATGTTCTTTTTGTGTTGTTGCAGCAGATTTTTAGGGTCTCCCTGCCATTCCCAAAAGCTCTGGAGTGGCTTTTCCTCCATAAAAAACCCCTCAGTACTGAGATTATTGTAAATAACCGACAGTGACTCCTACCAGACCACAGAGCTCTTGGAGGCCTTGTTGAGACTGCAAGAATTGAGTTGAATTTAGGAGGAATCTGTGCAGGAAAAATCCGATGGCCCAAAACGTGGGAGCCAACTTCCACTGGGAGGAATTCCCCATGGAGCAATGAAAAACCTGGAATGGCTTTTCCACCAGAAAAAAAAATTTAAAATTTCATCTGGAAAAATCCTTCCTGGAGCAGAAGGATGAAGGTAATTATGGGACCATCAGGGAATCCTGGAATGGTTTGGGTTGGGAAGGGCCTTAAAGCCCACCCGGATCATCCAGGGACACCTGCCCCAGTCCCAGTGATGCCTCAGGTTTGGGTTTGGGGTTTTTCAGGCTCTGTGCTGCTTTAGTGTAAAAGGGACAATATTTAAGGGATGCTGAGCTCTGTGCACAGAGCAGGGAGACAAAACAATTCCTGCTCCAGCTGGGCACCAAGGACAAATGAGCCAAATCTCAGCCCCAGAGCACAAACCCCGAGGGCTGGAGAGAGAAAAACAAGCAGGGTGGGACTGCAGGGGCTAAAGCTGGGATGGGACAATGAACTGCAAGATGCAAATGGAGCAGAACTGATCCCAGGGACAGAGCCCGGGAGCGCTGGTGCATTTTGGGGCCATTTTGGTTCATCTTGGGTGCAGCCCTGGCTGGGCTCTGGTGCTGCCCAAGGTGGATCCATGGAGGAGATGCTTGGGATGAATCCCTGCTTTATTCTGGGACTCTGCCCAGCCTTCTCAAGCCTTGTCCCAAGCTCCATCCAACCTGACCTTGAACACTTCCAGGGATCCAGGGGCAGCCACAGCTGTTCTGGGAATTCCATCCCAGCCCCTCCCCACTTTCCCAGCCAGGAATTCCTTCCCAAAATCCCACTCAAATCTCCCCTTTCCCAATGGGAAGCCATTCCCTGGCTCCTGTCCCTCCAGCCCTTGTCCCCAGTCCCTCTCCAGCTCTCCTGGAGCCCCTTCAGGCCCTGCCAGGGGCTCTGAGCTCTGCCTGGAGCCTTCCCTTCTCCAGGGGAACATTCCCAGCTCTCCCAGCCCAGCTCCAGAGCCAAATTCCAGCCCTGTTGGATGGCACAGAATCCAGATATGGAAAGAGAGAATCCAGATCTTGAGAAATGAGAGATCCATGAGAATCCAGTCCCTGGAAAACCTTGACTCAGACATCAAAAACCGTTTTCCTTCGGCAAGGAAAAAGCTTTTCCATCCAATTTTGTAGCTGCACAATCGCCCGTCCAGGAGCCACAGACTGAATTCAGACACCTTTCTGCATTCTAAGGATATTGTGGAGGAAATTTCGGAATGTCAACAAGCCTGGAAATATTCCAGAATCTTTTTTACAACTGAATATAATTAGTGACACAAAACAGCAAAGAATTAAGGCAATGTTGATGTAAAAGAAGCCAAATTTGTAGCTACTCAAATTTTTCAGGGAGCAGCTCCAAATCTCTTTTTTGAGTCAGTTTAAGTGATCCATCCTTCCTGAAAACATCCATCAGGAAAAATAAAATTCCTGGGAAAAACCTGTGCAAATCAAGAGAGAACACAGCAGACTTCCCTCCTTATTTATTCCAATTGCTCACTTGGAATTTTTAGGATAATGAAGCTGCTTGACCATAGTTGTGATTTCGAAGTGGTGACATCCCAATATCACAAAAATATTTCTGTGATATTCTGAGGGGACACCCAACTGCAAAGAAATAATCCCTTTGCTTTGCCAGATCAGGAATTCTGCTCTGGGTGCTCCAACAGGGTTTTTAGGAATTCTACATTTCCCACAGCTTTAAAACAGGAGGAGGATGAGGCACTTTATAGAAAGAAAAGAATTAATTTTGTATTATTGCCAGGAGAAATAAGAGCTCTGATCAAGCAGAAAAAAAACCAACCTCATATTTGTTCTCTATGAAAACCAGAGGTGTTCTCTATGAAATCAAGATAAGCTCAAACACACCCTGATAAGAAACTCTTGAGTTGTTTATGCACATAAAAGGTTTAAATCCAGTTCCCACCTTTCCATGTCATCCACCCAAAGCTCCTTTTGACTGTGATTGTCACAGTTCTGTCCCAAAATCCAAAAAAAATGTGCATTTTCCTCAGAAAACAGGGAATTAAAACTCGAGTCCTCCCCACTGGAAGGTTTTTGTGGGGTTTATTTCCAACACTGACGGGGAAGGATTCCCATTGTAACACCCAAGGAGTTCAGGATGCGCCTTTCCCGTAAACCTGCTGGGATGAATTCAGCGACCTCTCCTTGGAGACCCTGGAGGTTCCTGGCCCGGGGGCTGTCCCAGCAGCTCTGTCAGGGGGTGCTGTGTCAGGACAGCGCCGTTGTCACCAGTGTCACCAGTGTCACCAGTGTCACCAGCGTCACCAGGCTGGGCAGGGCGCGGCTGCCCGCGGCCGCCCTGCGCGCCTGCAGCACGGCGAACACCGCGTTGGTGGCGTTGGTGGGGATCTCCACGTTGCAGATCATGCCTTCACAGCAGGAAACACACTCCTGCTGGGGCAAAAGGGTCATTAGCTCGCGGCAATTAGCTCGGGGTCATTAATTCAGGGGGATTGATTCAAGGTAATTAATTCAGGGCGGTTTTAAGAGAGAAACGCGCGTTTGGCGTCACAAAGCTGAGCTGAACAGACCCATCCTG